>NW_027309889.1:0-300000 GCF_047496795.1 Chiloscyllium punctatum | reverse complement strand
GTGCAGCTTCCTTACAGTCTGATACCAGATAATTGAGGACAGGGAAATAGCAGATCAATGGAGCAAATACTTCAGTTATGCATTCACAGAAAAAAACCAAAAATAAGATTTCCTCGCAATACTAGGGAACTTTAGTCTGGTGAGAAAAAGGGAATAGAATAAAATTAGCAACTAAAACGTTTTAGAGAAAATATTGTACTGAAATTAATGGGCATAGACAAAGTCACGAGAGGTTTATGAAATAGGAATCATATTTGAGAAAGTGGCTTTTAGCAAAATTATGGAGACGGTATCAACGCAATACGACTGGAATCAGAAAGATTTTTGATAAAGCCCCAAGCCTTTTGTGCAAATTCGAATCCAGTGGGACTGGGGCTAATATATGGTCATGGTTTTAGAATGGGAGAACTGGCAGGAAACAGTGAGTAGGAATAAAACCATGTTTTTTTGAATGGAAGGCTTGGAGGATATAACAAGGATCGAGATTTGACATCCAGCTATTCCCAATACACATCATATCTTTGGTTGTGGGGCTCAATTGCAATATTCCCAAGTCTGCTGACAGTACTAAATGATGTCAGCTTCTGAGTGGATGAGGAGGTTGTAAGAAAGGCTCCAAGGTGATTGAGACAAGTGGAGTGACTGGGCAAATACGTGGTAGATGGAGAGCAATGGGAGAGATGAGAGGTTGTGTACTTTGATGGGAACAATAGAATGGCATCCTATCATTTGAAAAAGGATTGGTTGAAAATGATGATCTATAAATGAACTTTAGCTGCATTTTTGTTTATTTCTGCGAAGCTATCCGAGTCCATGTAGGTTAGTGAGTTCTGAACACGGAAGTCAATACTGGGAATGGCATTGGCATGCTGTATACAGTGTACATAGACCCAGCAAGTGGGGAGCTGTAACAGTGAAAAGAATCTGGATCTCCCTGTACACCAGTCACTGAAAGCAATATTGCAGGAGCAGAAAGCAGGTAGGAAGATAAGTGATTTATTCACCTTCATTTCAAGGGATTAGAATACAGGAGTAAGGGTCATTTACTGCAACTGAACAGGGTCTTGGTGGGACCCCATCTCGAACATTGTGCAGTGTTGTGTGCAGTTTTGGTGTCCTTACCTAATAAAGGGCAAACCTGACATTGAGGGAGTGCAGTGAAGGATGACCAGACTGATCTCTGGGATGACAGGTTAGTTGTGGGAGCAGAATTTGGGGTGACTGGGCCTGTATTCCATGGGCTTTAGGAAAATGAGTGGAGATCTCAGTGAGATATATAACACTCTGACAGGGTATGACAGATTGGAAGCAGGGATGATAGTTCACTTTGTAGAAAACAGTTCACGAATCGTATTGCACTCACATCGTACTTAATAAACAAGTGTTATCAAAGAACTCCCTATATATTGATGGGCCGAAGGCACTGTATTTCATAATGTTAAAACATATTTTGAGATATGAACATTGTGTGGGGAAAACTGCATTGAGGAGATGTTCGCCCATGAAATAGCATGGGGAAAGCTCAATGTGCTGAATGACCTCCTCCTCTCCCGATGTTTCTGTGCAGTCTGTGGGAAAGCTCTGTAAATGTTGTCACAAGCTCTCAGATGTTAGGAAAGATGTCTATGCAGGGTCGACAGGATTGTGTTTCCCATTCCCTTTTCTGATAACGAGATTGATGCCAGATGTTCTGTCAGGTCTTATCCTTTAAGACCTCAGAGTCGTTCGATACAATTCAGTGTCTCACGTGGCCGATTCAGAGACCATGTCTGTGTGTCTGGAGTCACTTTTAGGCCAGACCAAGAAAGCACGGGAGATTCACTTCCTGAAAGTACATTGGGGAAGGAGATTGATGTTTACAATCAACATTAGACACAAGATCACTATTAATGACACCAGATTTTAGGTCTCGATATTTTATTAATTATTTTTAACTTCCACCAGCTGCCAGAGCATTGGCCTGGTCTGGATTCATAATCCAATCATATGTTCATTACAGCACCATCTTCACATGGGGACCTATCGGAAACCACACTGACCTGATTATTTCGGTGCTACTTGACAGCTCTGTCAAAAAGTATTCTCACCAATGTGACTGTCGTCATGGGGCTGAGGGGGTGGTAATTGGTCAGATTGTAGTTATTCTCCTCTTCGGGGACTGGACATAGTTGAGGAATTTTCCACGTTGTAAGGGAGATGTCAGAGTTGGAGCTGGAATGAAACACCTTCCCCAGGGACACGGCTTGTTGTGCAGCACAAGTCTTCAGTCCTGTTGCAGGGATGGTGTCAGGGCCGATTGCCTTTGTCGTATCTACTGTTTTCAGCTGTTTCTTTATGACTGTACAGCAAATCGAATTGCTTGAAGACTGGTATCTGTGATTCTGTGGGAGTCATGATGAGTGTGAGGTGGATCATTCACTCAACCCGTCTGCCTGAGGGTAGTGCAGACACCACATCCCTGACTGTTTTCACTGACGTACAGAGCTGTTCCGATATTTAGGATGAGGATATTTGTGGAGTCCTCTCCTCCAGCAAATTGTTTCATATTCCATCGACATCTATGTTTGGATTTGGCAAGACGCACAGAACTTAGATCTGATCTGTTAGTCTTGGGATCATTTCCCCTCTCCATCAGACATTAGTTCTGCTGGTCGGAATTTAACCAGTTAAGTGTGGTAGCTTTAATGGGTTGTCAACAGGTTTAGGTCCACGTGATTCCGACCCTGCAATGTTCACCCACACTCATCACTGAACCATGGATCGGTTTGATGGTAATGGTAGACTGATGAATTATCCTCGGGATAATGTTACAGATTGTCGTTGAATACAGTTCTGCTTCTGCTGCTGCTGTGGTCTACAGCATCAAATGATAACCCAGTTTGAGTTGCAATATCTACAATTCAATTCTACTGTCTGTCCCCCAGTTCACACCGAGACCCATTCACCCATCAGCCCTGTATTCTGTACCTAACCTGGTTTCTGATGCGGTAACACTTGCATTTTAATATTCTCATTCTGCTGAGGGCCTCTCCCTAGTGTCACGCCTCTAATTTGTTACTTTAATTCAATCTATTTAAAGTAATGATCGAAATCATTTCTCTTCCACAATGTCAACTTCTGTATTTGAAGTGAATGTGTCTCCCTCTGTTTTTATCCCTGACCGTGATTAAGAACTCTGTAGTGTCAGTGATGCCAGACTTATGTAGTTTCAGAGTCAAGGAACTTGTCACCATGCGTTATTGTTCAGTCCCCAGTGTATGGCTCTCCATGTTAGACAGGATGTTTGAACATCTTTGACATACTTCTTTGGAAATTGTTCAAAAACAGAAATTGCTGAAGAAATTGCTGAAGATGTTGCAGCATCTTCTAGAATGAATGCAGTGTTAAACTTTCAGGTCCAGTGACCCTCTACAAAGCTCTCAGTTTCTCAAGCAATTTTGTTATTTTTATTACAAGTATCCATAGTTATTTGTTTTGTGAAAATTTTTCTGTGCCTATTCATTTCTGGAGAAACTCAGCAGGTCTGTTAGCATCTGCAGAGACAGTGAAACAGCGTTAGCATTTCAAGCCCAGTGTGACACTTCTTCATAACTGAAAAGCATTGGAAACTTGGCTTTTTAATAGCTTTCCAGAGGTGGGAGATAGGTGACAGGGTAAAGAGGGCGTGGTAAAGATAAACCGGCTTTTAGCAGTGATGAATGATAAGATGATATAAAATGGGTTTAAATTAAGGTGTGAATCGGGAAAGGGGTTCTCTCTATTGAGTGTAAGATAAAGAAGACACAATCACGCAAGGTCATAGGGAGGCCAGGAGGGAGAATGTTGACTCTGTGGTATTATAAAGATCTGGCCATAAATATGTTTTCACTGTCGGGATCATCACCTCGTTTAGACAAAGGCTATCGAGTGCTTGGCTTCTTATTGGCACTAGTAAGAGTTTCATGCTGCCTTAATTTTGTAATAGGGAGGAAAAACAAATCACAGTGTGAAGTTTGATCGAAGTATTGTTTATCTCTCATGTTTACTATAGTTTCAAATTTGCAGTATTTATCTTTAAATGCTTGTTCTTAAAGTTAGTATTGGGTGGAGGGTTGAGGGATGACATTATAGAAGTTTCTAAAATCATGAGAGGTATGGATAGGGTGAGTAGCCAAGGTCTTTTCCACGGGATGGGGGAATTCAGCTGTAGAAGGCATAGGTTTAAGGTGAAAGAGGGAAAATTTACAAGGCACGCAGGAGCAGTGTTTTTACACAGAGGGTTGTGTGGGTATGGAATGGGGCCAAAGGAAAGCAGCTGGGATGAGCATAATTTGGAAAACCTTGCCAGCATGGACATTTAGAAAAGCTTCACGCAGGTTCAGAGTGGTTTGGTGAAAGGGAAATTATACGTTGCCCTGTAAAATCATGCAAAGTATTTCTGGAGATGTCTGAGAATGCAACAAGCGGACTTGATAAAGGAGATCTGATAGAAACCAGACTTTCTAGAGATTTTCCTCAACGTATTACAGAACAAAAGTTATTACACAAGACAGAAGCTCGTAGGATGATGGAAAATGTATTAACATGTGATGATGATTGTTAGAAACGAAAATCGCTTCTCAATAATCGCTCTAGACAAATTCAGGAAAACAAAGTTTTATTAGCAAGTCTGCAGAGTTGGGCACCCTTCTGAGAAAAGGCGCCCTGAGGTTTACAAAGTTTCTCATTATATACAGCACAACTCCCTCCCCTCTTTGGCTCTAAAGAGTCACGAGGTTCACATTCTAAACCGTCAGTATTTTTTTCATTCTGCACCCTTGTCACAAAGTCTGCAGCGCGAGTTGTTTTTTTATTACCCTGTAGACTTATCGGTCAAGGACTTATTCTTTTCTGTCTGTGTTAGTGGTCTTATCAATCTGTAGCAGATGTCTCTTGAGTTGTTTTTCTATCCTGCAGTCTTATCAGTCAAGGACTTATTCTTCTCTGTCTGTGTTAGTGGTCTCATCAATCAAGGACTTGTTTTTTTACTCTGCTCACAAAATGTCAGCATTTGCACAATTTAAATTATCCTACTTTTGAGTATACAAAATGTTCTTACAAAAGAAGCATGTCTTGGCCTGTTTTACCCCAACCCCTATGGCTCTATTCCCCTTAGTTTTTAGGGTCATGCACATTTTAATTGTTTGAACCGAAATCGCCTCTCACAATGATTGGTTAGCACAAAGCAATCGGAGAGTCAGGATAAATGAATCTTCATGATAAAGGTGTATCTGCTGGAGGACCACAGCTATCAGTCCGATGGCATCAGTTATTTACACTCTATACTGATAGTCTGAAGGAGGGAGCTGAGTGCAATATACATCTGAGTTTGAGGATGACACTGAGAATCAAAAGGCAGGCTGTTATTTAATGGAGAGCGCTTCCAGAAAAAGAACAGTACAAAGGGATTGGAGTGTTCCTGTGTATGAAACATAAAGTCAGCATGCTGGTGCAGCAAGTAACCAGGTTGGTACATTAGCTGGCTTCCAGGGATGAAAGGGCTGTGATATTGAGAATCTCTAAAATGGTGAGGCGATTATTCATTGGGGTTTAAATGAATGAAGAGTGATACTGCTGAAAATTACAAGACACAGAAGGGATTTGAGAATGTAGATGTTGAGAAGTTGTTACCAGTCCTGAGTGGAGTCTCGAACTCGAGGACATAGATACCGAATATGAAATATCAATTTCTATCTGAGATACAAAATGATGTCTTCTCTCAGAAGGTAGTGAATGCCTGGAATTCCCTAACCCAGAGAGGTGTGGAGGGATACAAGGAGTCGGCAAGAAAATGGAGTTAGACCTGGAGTAAATCAGCCATGTTCGTATTAAATGACAGGGAAATCTTGAGGGGCCGAATAGCCTACTGTTGTTCCTTTTTATTGATTTCACATGATATGCTTTTGCAAAGTAACTGGTTATTTTCCCCGAAGTTGTGTTGTGTAATGCTACATTTGGGTGAGCAGAGGATTTGTTTGAGTTAACGCTGGGTGGGGTATGGGGTCTGTATTCACAGTAAATCTGGGTCTGTAACACGACCCACATCTGAAGCAGACGTTGCGGAGAGGGGAAGCCTGGGAACAGGGTATAGGGGTGTGTGTCTCTTCCTGACCCAGCCTGGATTTTCCAAGTACATTTCCAAAACTGCACCTAACCATCGGAGTGGCCTCGATCTGCCACTGTGTAGCAGTTCCAAAGGGCTGAATGGAACTTTAGAAGACAGTGGTGAGGGACAAGAGCGGGCCTTTCGGTCCTTTGACACTACTCCACCAGTAAATAAGGTCGTGGCTCATCTCATTGTGGTCGCAGCTACACGTTTCTCTCCATGCACCATTATCCCTGATTCACCTGTCTATGGAAAATCAGACGAAGCTAGCCTCGATATAATATAAAGATTCTGCCATCCCAAACTTCTGGGAAAGAGAATTCCCACTTGAATGAATTCCCACTTTGTGATTTTATTCTCACTCCAGATGTGACTGAGGATGGAGGGTGTCACTCTTTCCTTTTCCATTCCCACTCTTCCACTGCTCACAACAAATTTTAAATGTAACCAGGTTGGTGACGTCGCCGATGATAAAGGTCTCAGACTGGGTCAGGTTCAGTGATAAGAACAAGTCAGGCAGATTTCTTTAGTCCGCCACAAGTTACTAACAGAACTAACGGAGGAGTATGATGGATCTGTGGGTAGCACTGCTGCCTCACATCACCAAGGAGCTGGGTCCAATTCCAACCTCGGGTGAACCTCTATGTGGAGTTTGAACATTCTCCCCCTGCCTGTGTGGGTTTTCTCCCAGTGCTCCAGTTTTCTGCCACAGTCCAAAGATGTGCAGTTTATAGTGGAATTTCAATAGTGCCCAGGGATGCGTAGGTTAGGAGGGTTAGTTATGGGAAATGAAGGCTTACATGGATAAGATTGGGGGGCACGTCCAGGTGGGATGTCGCTTGGTGGGTCAGTGTGGACTTAATGGACGGAGTGTCCTGCCTCCACACTGTAGAGGTTCTATGACAATGACAGCAAATTTAGGCTATGCAAACATCCAGTGGGTATATACCTGATCCATTCTTCTCAAGGTCTTGTATGCAGTTTTCTCTCATTCCAAGAGTAACCTGTTAAAGCCTTCATAATATAAGCCTTTCACCCCAGAAACCGTGAAATGAAATATCTCTGAACTGCTTCCAATGTAATTATATCCTTTCTCAGATAAGGAGACACAAAAAACTAATCTCACACTCAGATCATAATGTTTATAATGTCTTTATAATGTCTTAGGAACACTCTTTCCCACGGAGCAATGGAGGCAGAAATGTTGAATATTTTTTTGAGGCACAGATGGAAGGTTCATGAATAACAGAGTCAAGGATTATCGAGGAATGGGCAGCAATGTGCAGAGTGGGGGAAAATGTAGACAATGGTATCTAATGACACAGCTTCAGAACCTCCAGGAATATCATGTAAAATGAAATGATAATATCGATAAAATTTTAAGGGTGAATACAAAATGGCAATGATCCAGTAGGTCTGCTTTGCTGTGCTCTGTATCAACACACGGGCAAAGTGTTTCTCTAACCCACCCCATCCCTGGCATTTAATTAAAATTCAACACTAAAAGAGCGATAGAATCTTTACCAATCCCGTTTTGTCGAATGGAAATGACAAAACACGGGAAAGGATCGAGTAAGTCCCAACAAGCGGTGAACCCGTCAGAAGCCTCCCGCCTCAGGCGACTGACTGTGTGGAGTTTGCACGTTCTCCCCGTGTCTGCGTGGGTTTCCTCCGGGTGCTCCGGTTTCCTCCCACAGTCCAAAGATGTGCAGGTGAGGTGAATTGGCCATGCTAAATTGCCCCTAGTGTTAGGTAAGGAGTAGATGTAGATGTAGGGGTATGGGTGGGTTACGCTTCGGCGGGGTGGTGTGGACTTGTTGGGCCGAAGGGCCTGTTTCCACACTGTAAGTAATCTAATCTAAGTAATCTAATCTAATCTAAAGCATCGAGCATACCTGAGGCTGTAGCTACAACCCACTCTGCTCGTTGAATAGACCCAGTTCCTCACCAGGCCTTGGTCACTGTGTTCATCAAGTTACGTGAAATGATTGAAGCCATGATTGAAGAACCGTTCAGCCGTGGCTACAGCCGCTCTCAGCCGTGCTCCAAAAACATGAGCAGCAACTTGCCAGCCTTGGAAACAGAACAGACGATGTCAAGGGCCGAACTGCAGTGACAGAGACCGTGATCGATTCCTCTCGGGAGAGGATCCACGCCCATGAAAACAGGTCTGCATCTTAACTGAAGAAGATGACGACCTCGAGAACAAGGGTAAGATGAAGAATATTCACATCGTCGGTTTGCTGGAGTGGACAGAAGGTGGTCAGCTGGTGAGTTTTTTCAAGAACTGGCTGCAGCGATTCCTTCACTTCAAAACTGAGGAGAGACGGGTGAAGAGTGAGAAAGTTCATCGGGTTGTGGCACGGAAGTCAGACTCAGACCAACGCCTTCATCCTGTCCTTGCACGATTGCACAGTTAGGGAGACAAACAAAGACTGATGGAAACTTTCAGAACCCAGGGGTTCTGAAATCCACTGGGGTTAATTGACAAGAGCTCCAGGATTATGTTCTTTCAGGACTTTTCAGCGGCGGTGATTCAGGAAAGAAAATCTTTTGATGATATCAAGAGAAGAGTAAGGGAACTTGAGATTCAGTATTCCTTACAGTTCTCCGCTGTGTTCCATATTGTTTTGAATGGATCCTTGAACCCGTCTGACTCTCCAGAGAAAGCGAAAACTTTTAAAGTAAGCTGGATATTTAGATAATCATGTTTCAATCTTAAGGAAATTTTGTTTGATTTTTCTGCTATTAACCAGTGTTAAATTATAGCTGGGAATGGGTTGAGTCCCCATTTTTAACTTCCTCATTAGTATTACTTCTTTTTTTCTTTCTTTGCTTGTGTCTGGGTTGCAGCTCAAGCTGGAGGGTGTTACAAAGGTAGTTGTGATGACTAAGTGCCGACCGAAGGGCAGTTAAAGCCCGATTTTTGTTGTTAATTGCCATGGATTCCATATTGGTAGTGGGCACAAGATAAAGTTTTGAGATATGTAAGCATGCCCAGTGGGCGGTGGGGGGTAAATTCTCCAATCGAGTGTCATTAGCATTTTGGATTTTATTTCGTTTTTTGGTTTTTTATGTTTAGCTTTGGAAAGTTTTGAGAGCTTGTTAGTTGTAGTAGTTTTAGTTTGTGCAGTTTTTAGGCTCAATGAGTCTTTTTTTCATTCATTCTCAGCAATGTGTAATTCGATGTGAAACTCAAGGGTTGAAATGTTGCTACAGTGTGTTATGGATAATGATGGGCTTAAATGTTGTACCTGGAACATTAAGGGGAGCCATCTGCAAGTCAAGTGGAAAAATGTACTTTCTAATCTTCAAAACGAGAGAGTGGATGTTGTCCTATTGCAGGAGATGCACCTTGATGACAAGGAACATTTGACGTTACAGCAGGGCGGGTTTGATCGGATTTATTTCTCGTATTTTAATGCTAGGAGTAGGGGAGAGCCATACTAGTGAAGAAGAATATTCCATTTAAATTACTAGATTGTATTAGACACTCACGGAAGGATCATCATTCCCAAAGTCTTGAGCTATGGGAAATAATACAGTATTTTGAATGTTTATTGCCACCCGGCGCACCCTCTTAAAATCCTGGTAGATGCATTTTCCAAATTAAGTTATGTTGCATCGTGGCACATGATTGTAGAAGGAGATTTCAACTGTCCTATGGATGCACGGTGGACAGAATGTCCAAATGTCCTCCAATACCCTTGTTATAATGTAAGCAATTAATGGATTTGTGCGCAGAACTAGAGCTGGTGGATGTCTGGAGGCAGATCCCCATCACAAGTAGGGATTTTATTTTCTCCTTTAACCCGCACAAATGGCACATGAGGGTTGATCTCTTCCCCATCCCTGCAACAATCTTAGATTCGGTGGCATCCTACACAACTGGGAATATTACCCTAACATTCCTGCCCCAGAAGTAAGATAGAAGTCACATAAGATTATATTGTATGCAGATGAGGGTCTTATGTTTTTGTCAAATCCCACAGTTTCGGCAGCTCACGTGATGCAATGCATTAATTCGCTTATCACCTTTTCGGGCTATAAGATTAATTTTACACATTTGTGGCCTTCTCTGTGGGAGGTCTCAGGGAAATACCTTATGTTGAAGGCAAATTCTGGTTTCCTTTCAAATGGTCACGGGGGTGGATTCCCTATTTCATATATTCATTACATCCGTCTTTGATCATTTTTTTAACGTGAACTATGTCCATTTGTTTGACAAAATTAAACAAGACCGTCAAAGTTGGGAGGCACTTCCAACATCCTGGCGAGGTCGGCGAGCTGTTCTGAAAATGAATGCCTCTCCTCATTTACTATACCCCGTGTGAATGCTTGAACTATGGGAGATAATACAGTATTTTGAATGTTTATTGCCAACTTGTGCACCCTCTTAAAATCCTGGTAGATGCATTTTCCAAAGTAAGTTATCTTGCATCGTGGCAGATTATTGTAGAAGGAGATTTCAACTGTCTTATGGACCCACACAGATATTTCCCAGACAGATATTTTGGAGACTCAATGGCTGATTTATCTCTTTTATTTGACACTATAGGCGACTCTTTATCAAGCTAACCAAATTGAAACTACCCCACAGAGTATGGGGAGTAGATCTTCCAGATTAAAAGCTATCAATTAAGCACTTTATTATCCTATGTTAGTGTGTGGACCACTGAGGACTTGGTGTCAATACGGTTAGATATTGAACCCTCTCAGACAAAGTGAAACCTTACTAGTCTGTTGTTCTTAGACAAAATGACAACATTTATGGAGTATTATCATAACCCAATGATTATCAATAAAGTTAAAGCATGAATGCCAATGCGTCAGGTCAAGGGCAATATAGCCAACATCATGTTTCTTACCCCTATAATTGGTATACCGAATTGTCAACCAGGGATAATGGATTCCATGTTTAAACTGTGGGAAGCCATGGGTGTAACTTGCTTGAGTGATTTAGAATTAGTAGAATCCCTACAGTGTGGAAACAAGCCCTTGGGACCAACAAGTCGACTTCGACCCATCCAGACCCATTCCCCTACCATCCTATATTTAGCCTGACTAATGCTCCAACCTACACATCCCTGAACACTATGTGTGATTTATCAATAGCCAATTCATCTAACCTGCACATCTTTGGACCCTGGTGCTGTGAGGACGCAGTGCTATCTACTGAACCACCACGTATTATTTTAAAGAGAAAGAATGACATCATTTGATCAAATAACTTGTAAGTATGGACGACCTAGTAGAGGCCTCTTCTGTTTTTTTGTCCAGATCCGAGATTTGATTTTTAAAAAACATACCTTTAACAGACTCTTACAGATCCGATAGAGAGAAGTGGGTGCTTATTGCTTAGAATACACTCTCTGTGAGTACCCTTTTTCATTAGTTGGAGTTTGTCCCCTCAGACAAGACTGTGCAGCTTTGGGATGGCTGCGAGAGAGAGTTGGGGATTCCGAACAACTCGGAGAGATTGAGAGGACATTTGTGAAAATGCTCGAATGATTTTGATCTGTAATAGGACCCATTCCATGCAGTTGAAAATTCTTCATTGGGTCTATCTGACCCCAGATTGTCTCTCAAAATGCACAGTGGGATTATCTTCAGCATGTGGTAAATGCAGAATGACTACAGGCACTCTTACCCTTGATTGTTGTCCTGCTGCAGTCTTCATATATATTGGAGCACTGTGTTATGTGTGATAGAGTAGATATTGGGGACTGAATTGGAGATGGACCCGGTTTTTCTTTTCCTGGGCCTGCTCAGGGAACCTGACGCAGATGCACACGAGGAAAAGCATTATATCCTTCCTTTCTGTGCTAGGAAACATGTTCTGTTGTGTTGGATGTCTAAAAACCCTGGGTCTGTTAGGTCGTCGTAAGTTCTTCATGGAGAATATCCCTTTGGACTTTCTCACTAGTATGGTACATCAAAAAAAAACAGATTTTCATAAGACATGGCAGCCCTTTTTGGATTACCACGATGCAGGTTTATCTGTCACATTAAGAAGGGCTTTTATATATTGTCTTATGAATCTAATATCCAATGAGAAACAATTATGAACATAAAGATGCGTATCAGTTAATGCTCTTGAAGAACGAGAGCTATCGTTTTGTTATGCTGAGCTGTACTATGTATTCATTATTTATTTTTTATTTTTGTTTTTCTTCCGTCCATTTAACGTTTTTAACTTGTTTTGTATGTACATGCACATGAGTGTAATTCTGTTCAGTTATTTGAGTTGTGTTGTTATTGAGTTATTATAATATTAAAAATCTCTTTTCAATAAAATTATTTTTAAAAATTAAAATGCTAACATTGATAGAATAGAGTCCCAAAGAACTCTCATTAGAGAGACCACTTATGCTGGTTTACCCTGAGGGTCACCACATCTCGGGTGATGGGGTGAGGTTGAGGTTGAGACAGCTTCCCCTTCATGGTAACCTCTGTCAGTGTGAGGAACTGAACCAGCGCTGCTGGCTTCCCTCTGCAACACAAACCGGCCGTCCAACGAACTGACAGAACTGTTACAGACAGAAACAGTCACATGCAAAGGGCAAGAGAAACTTTCATAAAAATGAAAATGGCAAATTCTGATAACGGTCAAAATAACGGCTGAGGGCAAGATCGTTCTCTGCTCGAAATTGTATTTTATAACAAGACATGTTTCGAAGCTGTCTTTGATTTAATATCATTAAGGTGAGTCAAGTGAAATAACCAGAATTACTAAGTGTGATTGGAATCTATAACCATAAAATAAGTGTAGATTTCTTGCTTGGTCTGTGTAAAGCATGCTGACCATCGTATGAAAGTATAAAGGAAATGGAATATATTGTTAGTGCGTTCCATGGGAAATGCCCTTGAACAGGTACTTGAAGAGAAATGGGGTAAAAGTGCCGGACTGCCGTCTGGTCAATCATGATGGGTGGGAGAATCGGGCTGGTATTGAATGAGAGGGACACCATGGGGTGGGGTTGGTAGCTAATGAGGTGAGTTCGATAAGAGAGCACCAGGAAACCAGCTCAGCTTCGTCCAGACAGTCCCTCTGTCACACTCAACGAAAATGAAACTGAGACAAATTACTGTTTTATACAGCTCAATGTAATGAAGATTCTGCAGTCCTTCCTCCCTCCCAGTTACAAAGTTGCAGGACAAACGCTCATTCAAAACTCTCTATCGCCTGAACTCACACTAATATACCATTCACTGATAATTCTTCATAATACTGACCCGTGTTGCATGATACTGTCGAAATGTCTTCACTTCAGCATTCTGAAACTAGTGAACATATCTTTCCATGACATTTTTTCTCGCTCTCCCCCTCCCTGTCTCTTTCCCAAAACACACGGATTTACAGTCACACGGTTCTACAGACGGAAACAGGCCCCTTCGGCCCAGATGGTCCATGACGAACAAAATGTCCATCCACACTCATCCAATTTCTCTGCCCTTTCTCTGTATCCCGCTAATCCTTTCCTATCTGTGTATTTGTCCAAATGCCTTTTCAATGTTGTTATTGTACCCATCTCAACCACTTCCACTGGCAGCTCACCCCATTAGTATACCATACTCTGTGTAAAAAAGTTGCCCCTACGGGTTAATTTTCATTTTATTCCTCTCGAAACATTAACGGATGTCCTCGAGTCCTCGATTCCCCAACCTTGCGAAAAAAATTCAAGTGTTTAACCCTATGCACGTCTCTCATAATTTGATAAGATCTACACTTCTTGTTGTGGTTCTGTTCGCCGAGCTGGGAATTGTTGTTGCAGACGTTTCATCCCCTGTCTAGGTGATATCCTCAGTGCTTGGGGGCCTCCTGTGAAGCGCCTCTGTGATGCTTCCTCCGGCATTTATAGTGGTTTGTATCTGCTGCTTCCTGTTGTCAGTTCCAGCTGTCCGCTGAAAATTCTGCAACACAATTTCCCAGCTCGGCGAACAGAACTACAACAATGAACACCCGAGCTACAAATCTTCTCACAGACTATCTACACTTCTTTAAGAACCCCCTTCAGTTTCCTAGGCTGTAAAGAAATAAGTTCTAACCTGTCCAACTTCTCCCTATAACTTAAACCCTTTAGCCCAGGAAACATCTCTGAAATTTCTTCTGCACTCTTTCTAATTCAATAATATATGTTCTATAGCAAGGTGAACAAAACTGAACCCAATACTCCAACTGCAGCCTTACCAACTTCCTGTATAATTGCAACATAACGTCCCAACTTCTATACTGAATGCCTGTGTGCCAACCGCCTTCTTCACTGTCCTGTGTATCTGTGACCCAAATTTCAGACAACCGTGCACCTAATCTCTAATGTCCTTTGTTCCACTACACTCCTTAAGGCACTCTCGTTCATCATTAAACACCTACCTGGATTTCACTTTGCAAAATGCAAGACATCACCCTTGCCTATGTTAAACTTCACATGATATTTCCCAGCCACTTCCACTGCCGATTAAGGTACTGCTGCAATTTCTGGTAATGTTCCTCATTGGATCCCTTCTGTTTTAGTGTCATCTGCAAACTTACTAACCTTGCGTTGTGCACTCTCGTCCAAATCATTGATATAGATAACAAACAGCAATGGGCCCAGGACCGACCCCTGAGACACTCCGCTAGTCACAGGCCTCCAGTCCGACAAGCATACCTCCACCATAGCCATTTGCTTCCTAACGCCAAGCCAATTGTGTTGCCAATTTGCCAGATCACCTTGGAGCCCATGCGATCTAACCTTCTCGATCTGCCTACCATGTGGAACCTTATGAAAGGCCTTACTGAAATCCATATACACTATGTCCATCACCCTGCATTCGTCAACCTTCCCGGTCACTTCCTCAAAAAACTACGAACAAAATTTGTAGGGCATGATCTGCCATGCACAAAGCTATGCTGACTTCTCCAAATCAAACTCTTTCTTTCCAAATGCATACACATCTTATCTCTCAGAACCTTCTCAAGTGGATTACCGAAAACAGATGTGAAGCTTACTGGTGCATACTTCCCAGGCATTTTTTGCAGCCCTTTTTGAAGAAGGGCACTCCATTTGCTACTGCCCAGTCGTCCGGGACCTTGCCCCTGAACTGTCTTCTCTCGCCTCTTTCAGTGTTCTTGGATATACCTGGTCAGGACCAAGAGATTTATCTGACTTTATGCATTCTAATATGTCCAACAGCACTCCACTGTGATATTAACAGTACCAAGATATGACAACTAACCCCACCAAAGGTCACAGATCTTCACGAATTTCTTCATGGTAAACACAGAGGGGAAATTGAGGACCTTGCCCATCTGTTGTGGTTTTGCACATGAATGCCCACTTTGCATTTTAAGGCACCCTATTTTCTCTCTAGTCGCTCTTTTTCTTTACTATACTGACAGCACATCTTTGGATTCCCTACTTTTCTCAGCCAAGGCAAGTCGTACCCCCTTTTCGCTTTGCTGATTTCCTTCTTCAGTAAACTCCTGCATCCCTTGGGACTCTCCAGAGATTCCATTGATCCCAGCTGCTGAACCTGAGCCACGCCTCCTTTTTGCTGGTCAGAGCCTGATTATCTCTTGTCATCCAGGGTTCTCTCTTCCTACCTCACTTTCCCTTCACCCTCACAGGAACATATAGACTTTGAACTTGAAATATCTCACTTTTAAAAGCCTCCCACTTACCAGAGATCCTTTTGCCTGGAAACAAGCTACTCCAATCAACGTTTGCAAGTCCCTGTCTAATTCCAACAAAATTCGCCTTGCCCCAAATTAGAACTTGAATCTGTGGACCAATTCTGTCCCTGCCATAACTGTTTTAAAATTAATACAATCCAATCACCAATCCCAAAATGCTCCCCACTTTACCTCCGTCACCTATCCTGCCCTATGTCCCAACAGTAGGTCGAGTTTGTCCCTTCACGAGTAGGACCCTCCACATGCTGCTTGTGGAAGCTTTCCTGAACACACTTAACTAATTTCTTTCCATCTTAGTCCTTAAACCTCTGGAAGTCCCAGTCGATGTTAGTATAATTAAAATCACCTATTATGACAACCCTATTGCTCCTGCAAGTCTCGCCAGTCTCCTTGCATATTTGTTTCTCTAATTCCCCTTAATTATTTGGAGGCTTATAGTGCAACCACCATAACATCACCAACCCCCTTTTACTTCTTTGCACCATCCACAAAACCTCACTGGACATTATCTCAGTTATTTCATCTTTAAATACTGGAGTGGTATGGGCCTGAGTTGGAACTATTGGTATTTAAACTGTTTCAATTTACATCTCTCCTTCCCAGTGATTTTCACACCCACAGCACCCTTGTCAAGGCGCAATGGAGATACAGAGCTGTAAATGGATGGGAGCTGCACATCCTGTCACTTCCAGCATCGACTGCAAGCTTCCCCACACTGGGCAGTGATCTAACACAGTGCTGAACAATGCAAAAACCTGGGGTTATATATGGATGAACCAGTGCAGACTGCACAGTTCCTCCCGCTGGACATTTAGCCCAGTATTACAGATCAATTATTGGTGTGGGCTGAACAGAGTTCAACTCTGGATATTGCTGGGTTGCATTCAGCAGTTCGCTAGCTGGATCTACACTGTGCTCCATCCTGAATATATAATGGATGGGCCGTTTAGGTGAGTTGGATTGCAAATGTGAGAGAACTAAACTTCTGGCAATGCCTTTATTTTGTGTTTTCATTCTTGTGATTGGACCCTTCAAATCCTGACTCCTCAGATGAGACCCGACCCTCTGGATGAGTGATGGTGACTGTTGTTACAGCATCTGAGTCGGCAACATGACCAACAAACGGAGCAGAGGCTGCAGAGAAGGGGGTCTTCGTAAAATGGGATGAGGAAATCACCATCAGATCAGCCATGGTCTTAGTGAATGGTGGGGCAGGATTGTGTGGACTACGAATGCAATTTATTCATATATTTCTGTTTGTTAGAGGCAAACTCCCCTTCTCTCCCAGTGCCCAAAGCTGGTGGGGAGTGAGTGACCTCCTGCTGTCCCTGCGTAACAGGATCCTGGGGCCTCACAAGCCTCTAGATTTCCCAGTGATGGTCTCGAGCAGTTGAGTGACTGCCTCCTGTTCCTGTGTCCCAGTCTCGAGCAGTTGAGTGACTCCCTCCTGTTCCTGTGTCCCAGTCTCGAGCAGTTGAGTGACTGCCTCCTGTTCCTGTGTCCCAGTCTCGAGCAGTTGAGTGACTCCCTCATGTTCCTGTGTCCCAGTCTCGAGCAGTTGAGTAACTCCCTCCTGTCCCTGTGTCCCAGTCTCGAGCAGTTGAATGACACCCTCCTGTTCCTCTGTCCCAGTCTCGAGCGGTTGAGTGACTCCCTCCTGTTCCTGTGTCCCAGTCTGGAGCAGATGAATGGCTGTCTCCTTTTCCTGTGTCCCAATCTCAAGCAGTTGAATGACACCCTCCTGTTCCTGTGTCCCAGTCTCGAGCGGTTGAGTGACTGCCTCCTGTCCCTGTGTCCCAATCTCGAGCAGTTGAGTGACTGCCTCCTGTTCCTCTGTCCCAGTCTCGAGCGGTTGAGTGACTCCCTCCTGTTCCTGTGTCCCAGTCTGGAGCAGATGAATGGCTGTCTCCTTTTCCTGTGTCCCAATCTCAAGCAGTTGAATGACACCCTCCTGTTCCTAGGTCCCAATCTCAAGCAGTTGAGTGACTTCTTCCTGTTCCTATATCCCAGTCTATAGCAGTTGAGTGAGTGCCTCCTGTTTCTGTGTCTCAGTCTCGAGCAGTTGAGTGACTGCCTCCTGTTCCTATGTTCCAGTCTCGAGCAGTTGAGTGACTGCCTCCTGTCCCTGTGTCCCAGTCTCGAGCAGTTGAGTGACTCCCTCCTGTTCCTATATCCCAGTCTATAGCAGTTGAATGACTCCCTCCTGTTCCTGTGTCCCAGTCTCGAGCAGTTGAGTGACTCCCTCCTGTTCCTATGTTCCAGTCTCGAGCAGTTGAAGGACTGACCAAACAAACTGACTGACAGAATTCAGAACCTGAATAGCCTCTTCCTGTTCCTGTGTTATACACTCAAGAGTCAACAGAGTCTCAGTGATGTACAGCACAGAAAAAGACCTTTCGATCCAGTCGTCCATTCTGACCAAATGTCCTAAATTAATCTCGTCCCCCTTGCCAGCACTCGGCCCATATCCCTCTAAACCCTTCCCATGCATGTACCTATTCAAATGCCTTTTAAATGGTGTAACTGGACCTGCCTCCACCCACCTCTTTTGGGTGCACAGTCCATAAACACAGCAGTCTCTCTTTGAAAGTGTTGTGTCTCCTTTCCCTTTATAAATCTTTCTCCTCTCACCTTAAACCTTTGTCCTCTAATTTTCGACTCGCCTATGCTGGGGTAAAGACGTTGACTGTTTACCTTATCTATGCCCCTCATGACTTTATAAACCGCTATAAGGTCACCCCTCAGCTTCAACACTTGAAAATAGTCCCAGCCGATTCAAACTCTCCCTGTAGCTCAAACACTGCAACACCTGCAACATTTAAAAAAATCTCTTCTGCACTCTTTCAAGTTTGACAACATCTTTCCGACAGCAGGGAGACCAGAATTAAAGGCAATATTACAAAAGTGGCCAAATCAATGTCCTGTACATATTTAACATGTCATGCAAATACTTCGACTCAAAGCATGCACCAATAAAGGGAAGGTCACCAAGTACCTTCTTCACTGCGCTGTCTACCTGTGATGGCACTTTCAAGGAACAGAGAACCTTCACCACAAGGTGACACAGTACCTCAGTGGCTAGCATTGCTACCTCACAGCACAGTGATCTGGGTTTAATTCTATCCTTGAATGAGTGCCTGTCTGGTGTTTGCACATTCTGTCCGTGTCTGCGTGAGTTTCTTCCGGGTGTTACATTTTCCCTCCACAGTACAAAGATACACAGGTAAGGGGTAGATTGGCCATGCTAAATTGCCCCAGGTACCCTGGGATGTGTAGGCTAGGTCAATTAGCCATGGGAAATGCAGGCTCGGGGGATAGGGTAGGGGTGTATCCAGTGGGATACGGTTCCGAGGGTCGATGTGGCCTCGATGGGCCGAATAGCCTCTTTCCTCCCTGTAGGGATTCGATAATTTAAATGGAGTTTTCTTTGATTGGCCACTTTTGACAGGACTTGACCTACATGTCTTGCCCTGATTTATCTTGCAAAATGCAACACCTCACATTTATCAAATTAAACTCCATCTGCCACCGCTCGGTTCACCTAACCAAGTTTCCACTGTGTTCTGAGATATCATTCTTCACTGTCGACTACACCACCTAATTTGGTATTATCTACAACCTTACTGATCATACTTCATATACTCAAATGTAAATGATTTGTGTCAGTGACAAAAGGCAGTGGACCCACTATTGATCTTTGCGGCACGCCACTGGTCACAGGTCTCCAAGTTTAATGAACAAATGTCCACTGTCACGCCCTGTCTCCAATATTCAAGAAAAAATTGGATCTAAATGGCGAGCTCTCCCGGGATCCCAGGCAGTCTAACCTTGTTAACCAGGCTACCATGTAGAACATTTGATGAGAAAGTGAGGACTGTAGATGCTGGAGATCAGAGCTGAAAATGTGTTGCTGGAAAAGCGCAGCATGTCAGGCAGCATCCAAGGAACAGGAGAATCAACGTTTCGGGCATAGCCCACAGTTTGGTTTTCTAACTGAATTCCATAAAGACAACATCCACTATCCTGCCTCATCAATCATCTTCATCACTTCCTCAAAAATTCCACCGAGTCAGTGTGACATGATCTCCAATGTACAAAGCCCTCTTCAGTCCTTATCGTTCCAAATGCATATACATCCTTTCCCTCAAAATCCCCTCCAACAATTTAGCCACCATTGACGTCAGGCTCACCAGTCTATAGTTACATGGTTTTTCCTTCCTTTCTTAAATGATGACACTACGTTAGGAGCCTTCCAGTATTTTGGCACCTCACCTGTGGAAATCAATGATACAAATATATCAGCAAAATGCAGAGCAATCTCTTTCGTAGCTTCCCACAAACTTGTGCGATATAACTGATCAGGTCCCAGGGATTTGTTCACCTTTATGTGTTTTAAAATAGAACATAGAACATAGAACATAGAACAATACAGCACAGAACAGGCCCTTCGGCCCACGATGTTGTGCCGAACTTCTAACATAGATTAAGCACCCATCCATGTACCTATCCAAATGCCGCTTAAAGGTCGCCAATGAATCTGACTCTACCACTCCCTCGGGCAGCGCATTCCATGCCCCCACCACTCTCTGGGTAAAGAACCCACCCCTGACATCTCCCCTATACCTTCCACCCTTCACCTTAAATTTATGTCCCCTTGTAACACTCTGTTGTACCCGGGGAAAAAGTTTCTGACTGTCTACCCTATCTATTCCTCTGATCATCTTATGAACTTCTATCAAGTCACCCCTCATCCTTCGCCGTTCCAACGAGAAAAGGCCGAGAACTCTCAACCTATCCTCGTACGACCTACTCTCCATTCCAGGCAACATCCTGGTAATTCTTCTCTGCACCCTCTCCAAAGCTTCCACATCTTTCCTAAAGTGAGGCGACCAGAACTGCACACAGTACTCCAAATGTGGCCTAACCAAAGTCCTGTACAGCTGCAACATCACCTCACGACTCTTGAATTCAATCCCTCTGCTAATGAACGATAATACTCCATAGGCCTTCTTACAAACTCTATCTACCTGAGTGGCAACCTTCAAAGATCTATGTACATAGACCCCAAGATCCCTCTGTTCCTCCACCTGACCAAGAACCCTACCATTAACCCTACCAAATGACCATCACCTCCTTGTATACAGATACTTTTCAAGCTATCACTATACATTTCTTCATTCTCTTGCTCTTGTAACTCCCTCCACATTAAATACTGAGGAGAAATACTCGTTTCATATCCCTCCCATCTCTTGTGGTTCCACACATAGGTAGCCTTCCTGATCTTTAAGGTGCCCTATTCTCTCCCTAGGTAATCTTTTGCCATGAAAAGATTTGTAGAATTTCTTCAATACCTCGTTAACCCTATTTCTAATTTTTGTGGCCCGATTTCCGAGTTGACTATATATTTACTGCCCTTATACTCCTCTGGGGATCCACTTGATCTCAGCTCTGTTTACCTGACATATGCCTCCTTCCTTACCTTGACCAGAGCATCAATATATCTAACCATCCAGCACTCCCTGCACCCACCAGCCTTGCCCCGCTCACTAATAGGAACACGTTGGTCCTGGACTCTCTGAAACCAGGTTTTGATGGCCTTGCATTTCCCAACCATCCCTTTACCTGTGAATAGGGTATTCCAATCAGCCTTTCACAGGGCTCGCCTAACACTTTCAAAATTGGCCTTGTTCAAAGTTAGAACTTTAATGTTTACATCAGGTCTTTCCTATTCCATAATAAAAGTAATATTTATGTGTAACAGACTTGAATGTTAAATAAATACTTCCTGCCCCTCTGTAACAGGCTCGAGAGGCGGAATGGGATTCTCCTCTCCCTGTATAAAAGCCACGAGACTTTAAATGATACATCAACCCCTGGATTACGAGCAGCCAATAAACTTTATCTGAT
Organism: Chiloscyllium punctatum; assembly: GCF_047496795.1. NCBI lineage: Eukaryota > Metazoa > Chordata > Chondrichthyes > Orectolobiformes > Hemiscylliidae > Chiloscyllium > Chiloscyllium punctatum. Next base: position 278,293 of record NW_027309889.1, on the reverse strand, counting down.
GGAGGTCCATCCCTTCTCAGTTACAGAAACAATGTACTCCAGGTGTCATCTCAGTGACACCTCATACAGCTGCAGCGACAAATCCTTTCATTTTGAATGATTTTGTTGGCAAAATGTACTAATATTCCAGCGTTCCACCTTTTCAAGTAGCAACAGGCTAATATGGACTGAATGGCCTTCTCCTATCCTTCAGTAAGAGGCCCATAGGGACAGAATTGCTTCGGCCTGTTCCTGAGCAGTAGTCTCAGTGCTCTGTCTAAAGGTTATGAAAGGATTTGAAAACAGGGCATTTAAAACCCGGAGTAGCCTCACACTGGTCAATAAGTACCATACTGAAGGTTGAGGCATCTAGAAACATGCCCATCCGTCGTTATTTTTTATGCAGCCGATCTGTTATTTTATTTCTGCCTCCTTTCATAAACAGAGTGAAACATATATAGAGCCCTGCAGTGTCCTGTTAATGCTCTCATATACAAGGCCAAAAAGATTTAAAAGATTTAAATGTTTATGGTCCATCCCTCAGCAACCCTCATCCATTCCATCCAAACACAATAAATGTTCCCTTTTATAGTGTTATGAAAAGTGATGTATTGAACTGGTGAACTGATCCTACTTGTTCAGTGACTGTGATGAATGCCAGTCTCCAAGGATTCTAATCATCCCAGTGGAGGGTTTCCCTCTTTCAATCATAAATGGGCGCCATTCAATGTGTTACCCCATAACATGAGCAGAGCATCACCGACAGCACTGACAGGGATCAGCAGCTCCAGAGAAAAGGGGAGGAGAGATCAGAATCTGAGAACATTAGACTGGAATGTTCCAACAATGGATCAGAATCTGAGAACATTAGACTGGAACATTTCAACAATGGAACAGAATTTGAGAACATTAGACTGGAATGTTCCAACAATGGATCAGAATCTGAGAACATTAAACTGGAATATTCCAACAATAAAAAGGAGTTTGTGCGATTATGTTTGTTATCTTTCTGCATTTGATTGGTTGCCATTATCATTGCAGATCTATTACATTCTTCGCATTATTCAATATTTTTATTATCCCTTCCTGGCTATCGTTGGTGTTCCTGGTAAGTGTCACTGTCCTTTTTTTCCTATAAACTTGTTATGACTGAATTTCTGTTCTTTCATATATTCTACACTTCTACCCACTATTATTGTTCCTGTTGAAATTCTGAATCCAGATATTCACCATCCAGACCACTACTAACTACATCAATGAAGGTGTTCAATTCCTGTCTCCCTCTGCTCTGGCAATGTTACTCATGGGTCTCTATGTTGAACTACTCAGTTTCAGCGGAGAACTACAATTTATTGTATCATGGCCTTCGTTATTTAAATATTACGAGCATGGAGGTCAATCTCCACTGTTCTGTTTACAAACTCCACTTCCTTCCACTGTTTCCATCCCATTCCTGGCCAATATCTGCTGCTGAAGCTGACGAGTCACAACTGTGGGTGATCCCTTTGAATATGAGCTGATTCCTGACACCATTCCCTGACCATTTCTAACTTGAAATACTCCCCACTCCAGAATATATCTTAATGGTTTATTCCATCTGCTGTTTGAACCTTGAGCTATGAAATACAGTCTTAATGAAGCTAATAATCTGCTGCTGATGCTCCCGGCTTCAAACCTGCCGAAGCAAATCTGATTCGACCTCACACCAAACTCCCATCCATCTGTCATTCATGTGCACGCCGATATATATTGCTGTTTTTTCTGGCAATACCTTTATTTTGACATTTTCAAACACTTTATCTCATCTGTCCATGAAACTTCTCTCATTCTCTCTCTGTCGATTATCCAAAAGCCTGCCAGTTGTTCATGTTTAAAATAGTTTCCTCCATGTGCGCTTCTTCTCAAACAATGAGTTTCGCATTCAACCACGCCAATCGCGCACACACACGGACTCTCTCTCTCACACTCTGATGACCACACACACACATACACACAAACATACACACACACACACACACACACACACACACACGCAGAGAGAGCAAACCTTCCCGCTGGAGACGGTAATCTGATGCGAGTATAGTTAGCACGATAGTAAAGTTTGCAATACTCTCTATGCTGGGAAGATAGTGCCGTTTACTGAGCAACACACTAGCATGGTGTGCACAGCTCTCCATGTTGGGCTGTCATCTTGTCCCAGTTTATGTTTGTTTGTGGTGTTCTGTGAAGCAGATTCAGAATTTGATATAACAAACCATTTCAGCCGATCTGACAATGCCTTTATTCAATGTTCTCATTCTTGTAATTATATTCTCGAAGATCTCACTTCTCCAGTTAGTCCCAATGCCCTGTCTTTTTCCGCATATTCCACAACCTCCTCCCAGTTAATTCACTGCCTGTTTCTGTCTTTAATGTGAATCTCTCTGTCCCTCTGTATCTTTCCCTGGCCTTGGGTTTTGTCTCCCTAGTGTATCGAGTGCTGGCATTGTGTAGCTCAGAAATAATGAAATGGGGTGTGTCAGGCTGTTGTTCACTTCCCAGTATGTCCCATGTGATTGCCCATGGAGAGGCGTGTTTCAGAAGTTATGAGACACATCCTTGTAACTTGGACTGTACCTGTATTTGCCAACTCAGGTGACCTTGCGATCAGTAACACGGGGAAGCTCATTGAGTAAAGTACCAAGCATCTAAATTGTGTGACAATGCTGTCACTTTTTTTTAAAAAAGGTTATTTCCTCTTTTCTTAACAAGAGATCTTAAAGTCCAAACTGCCTACTGTAAACGGCTCAAGTAAATAACTTTTAGGGTTTTAGGGTTTTTAATAAATAGTAGTAACAATGGCCAGCTCGCACAGACCAGGCTTTCTCGTTCTTTTTCCTTACCAGGTGCTTGTGTCCCAGAAGGGTTGGAAGTTTTAGTAAATTATCCCTAGCTGCTGTTCTCTCTGAAGCTTCACTTGATGCTGTTTCCTCCTGGATTGGAGAACTGTATGTCTGAATGCTCCTTTTTACCATGGAGTGTGTTTAGGTGATGTTAGTATATTGGAACAGTTCATTTGTAGAAGGTATTGTATCCATTATTCAGTTAAGGTTTCCAATAGTTAAGTTATTCTAAAATCCTCTTCATTTTGTATGGATTATCATTAGAGTGTTTAAATTATTATGTTTTAATTAATGGTGAGTGGTTCGGCGAGTAGCATCATATCTGGAAATTCCACTTCGCATCTGCCTTTAAAATAAGAAAATGTTGGCATCCAAGCTACCTTCTTGAAATAGTTTGAGGCAGTCTGGTTGGTCTATAACAAACTGGGGACTCTTGTCTGGTTCTAAATCGATAATACCATATTGGGTGTAGAATTCCAATCCCTACAGTGTGCAAATAGGCCATTCGACCCAACAAGTCCACACCGACCCTCCGAGGTGTAACCTACCCAGACCCATTCCTCTACCCTATTATTACACATTTACCCCGACTAAGGTACCTAACCTACACATCCCTGAGAACTATGAACAATTTACCATGACCAATTCACCTGACATGCACATCTTTGGATTATGGGAGGAAACCAGAGAATCTAGAATAAGCTCATGCAGACACTGGAGAGTATGCACCGGGAGACTATTGGGTTCAAAGGTCGCGTATGGTAATTGTTCCGGATGTTGAATTCGTTTAGTTTAAAATGTGTTTTGTGTATAAAGATTCTTTCAGTCACTGAGAGTTCTCTGGGTGTGGAAAAGTGAAGTTGGGGGGTTTACAAAAGGTAATGAAGGCAAATATGTAGGAATTGGCAGACAAGCTGGAGTTGGGGTTGTGTTTGTCTGTGAGAAAATGAGAGATAATTACAGCTATAGCTCAGTAATTACATTTGGTGAAACTGCCATCAGACTCTTTGGAAATGGTTCGAATTCAATTTCAAATGAGGCACCTTGAACATGAGAAGGAATTGAAACCATTTAAATTAAAATGAGAAGTAGAAATAAAAGAAAAGAAAATGAAGAAGAAAGAGAGAAAAAAGAGAGAAGAAAAGAGAGTTTCAACTTCAATATTTAGCAATTAGAGAGGAAAGTTGACATAAAAGGCGGAGATGAAGGTAGACGGCAGACTGGATGAGGAGGATAGTCAGGATGAGCAACCCTTTAGGAGCCAAAGGCTTGATGGGGATCTGTTTAAGTATGCCCCAGGCATTATCTAAATTTGATTAGAAGGATGGGGAAGCCTTTTTAATTTCATTTGAGAAAGTGGCTAAACAAATGCAGTGATCAGTTACCGTGTGGACTTAGTTGAACCACACAGAGCTGATAGGTATTTGCATCCCGAGTAGTAGAGGTATCTGGCCATTGTGGGGTGGTGAACAAAGCCATCTGAAATGCATATAAGCTTGGGCCAGAAGCCTACAGACAGCGTTTCTGGAATGCAAATCAAGCTGCCTCATTAAACGCACATTGAGTTTGAAAGAATCAAACAAAGTAATTTTGAAAGGTGCGGAAGGGCATTAAAAACAGAGCAAAACTATGGCACACTTAGAGAGATTCTTCTTTTGGAGAAGTTCAACAATTCACTTCCTGCAGTCGTGAGAACTCGTGTGGAAGAGCAGAGAGTTACAATGGCAAGATTAGAAGCTGAAATGTCTGATGATAATAATTTGGTTCAGAAATCAAAGTTTGGTTTCTGTGAGAGATTGAGAAGAATGTGCGAGATCTTCTTAAAACATATCCCTGTGAGAGTAAGGCTTACTTGCCAAGGCCAGGAGTAGCAGGTAAAGGGTTTTCAGCATTAAGAGACACAGAAGCATATAATTCTTTAATGCTGAGACATGAGGAGCTATGTCATTCATAGGACTATTGGAGAGATGAGAAGTGCTCCATTATGTAATCAGTGGTTGGAGTGTCCAGTAGAAACATCAACAAATTAATTCCACAATGGGGAAGGAGGCCTTGAGCTCAGTGTTGGCATGACAACATTTCAGCATTTAAATTGCCACTAACATACCTGAGACAAATCTTTATCACTGATCGTGACCCCTTAACATTTTTGGAGACGTTCAGGCCAAAAAATACCAGTCTGTTGTGATTAAAACATTTACCTGTGAAAGTAAGGTTTATGAGTTTAGGCCAGGAGTAGCAGGTAAAGAGGTTAGAGCATTAAGAGGTACAGAAACATGTAATTATTTTATGCTGAGAAATAAGTAGCTATGTCATTCAGAGGGACTATTAGAGAGATGAGAAGTGCTCCATTATGTAACGTGTGCTTGGAGCGTCCAGTGGAAACATCAACAGATTTATTCCCCAATGGGGAAGAAGGCATTGAGAAGGTGTTGGTGGTCCAACATTTCAGCATTTAAATTGCGAATAACATACATGAGACAAAACGTTATCACTGATCGTGGAACCTTAACGTCTTTTGGAGAAGTTTAGGGAGAAGAATACCAGTCTGTTTCAATTGAGCTTATTATTGCTGCCATTCAATTTGAAATTATACAGGTGACAGGGCGAGAAAACCTAAGTTTTGACACATTCTGGAGACGTGGATGAAGAAAGACAAAGGCATTCTATGGCAGGAGTAAAATGTCTGAAATCTAATCTCGTTGAGAACATTTATATACTCAGAGTCAATATAATATATATGCATTGCAGTCATAGAATCACAGAGTCAGAGAGATGTACAGCATGGAAGCAGACACTTCAGTCCATCCCGTCCTTGCAGACCAGATATCCCAACCCAATCTAGTCCCACCTGCCAGCACCCGGCCCATATCCCTCCAAACCCTTCCTATTCATATCCCCATCCAAATGCCTCTTAAATGTTGCAATTGTACCAGCCTCCACCACATCCTCTGGCAGCTCATTCCATACACGTACCACCCTCTGGGTGAAAAAGTTGCCCCTTAGGTCTCTTTTATATCTTTCCCCTCTCACCCTAAACCTATTCCCTCTAGTTTTGGACTTCCCGACCCCAGAGAAAAGACTTTGCCTATTTATCCTATCCACGCCCCGCATAATTTTGTGAATATCTATAAGGTCACCCATCAGCCTCCGACGCTCCAGGTAAAACAGCCCCAGCCTGTTCAGCCTCTCCCTATAGCTCAAATCCTCCAGCCCTTGCAACATCCTTGTAAATCTTTTCTGAACCTTTTCAAGTTTCACAACATATTTCGGATAGGAAGGAGACGAGAATTGCACGCCATATTCCAACAGTGGCCTAACCAATGTCCTGTCCAGCCGCAACATGACATCCCAACTCCTGTACTCAATACTATGACCAATAAGGGAAAGCATACCAAGCGCCTTCTTCACTATCCTATCTACCTGCTACTAATAAAGGAAGATTAGGAGGTCTAAAATGAATCCATCTTTGTATAATGATAGATCATTTTATTAAAGGTGGAGTTGTGAGGATGCTATCACTATAAAAAGGTTATTTTCTCTTGTTTTTTTAAGAGACATTTTAAAGGCGGAGGTGCCGAACTGCTGTCTGAACACAGTTTAAGGAAATAACTGAGGAGGCCTTTAGGTTTCATTAAATGGTGGTAACAATCGAAGGGCAGTGGGCAGCTCTCCCAGACCAGGTTTTCTCGTTTTGTTTTTAGCTGCAGCATTCAGAAGCTGCTGGAGATCCCAGCAGGGTTAGAAGTTCCAATACATGATCCCCAGCTGCTTTTCTGTCTGAGATGGTTGTTGATGTTGATTTCTCCTGGATCAAAAAACTGCATGTAAGAATCTGTATTTGAATATATCTTTGTGCCGAGTCGTGTATACCAAGAAGGTACGGTATCTACTGTTTGTGTAATTGTTCGACGTATAAGCTATCCCAAAATGTTATTTTCTTTGATTGTATTTTTACTAAAGCATTTGAATAGATTATGTTCGGCTAAATGTCGAGTGCTTTGACCAGTCAGAACATATCTGGGAAGCACACTTCACATCTATATTCAAAATAAGGAAAGGTATGGGTCTAAGTGGCCTTCTTAACATATTTTACGGGGATCTGGTCTGGTCCACAACACTTGTAGCCGAGGGGTTTCTGACTGACTCCTGTTATTGAAAAGTTAATGGAAGTGCTGGGGATGGTGTGCTGGAGCTTGTGCTGTGAGCTGCCTCGGACATTCAGAGAAATCGGTGGATTTGGTGACCCAACTTTGGTTGGAGCCTGGGGACTATGGTAACACCATCTGGATGTGTAACATGAACACCAAATGGAACAGAGGCTGCAGACAGGGAAGCTCTGAAACCACGGAGTGAGTGTGTGTGGGGAAAGGGATCTGCTGTATCCACCCCGGATTTTCCAGGAACAGCTTCCCAAGCTCCACTCAACCCAGGAGCAGAGTGTGAGGGGACCCTGACTGAACAAGGACCTGGTCACAGAGCGGTGTCACCTCCTTAAACACGACCCACAGCTTCACGCCAGGGTGAAGACGGTGCTGCCAGTGGCTGTTAGGGTCACAGTTTCATTCAGCTTCTGTGATCCGAAACTTTCCAGGCAGGACGAGGTGACAGCTCCATCATCTCCCAATATCTCAACATCAATGTCACCATTCGGTGACAGAGGATGTATATGGTGGATGAGGTCAATACATTGCTTCTCCCTCAGCGGGAAGCTGCCAGGTGTATCCTTATTTTCCCAGTATAGTGGGATTCCCAAGATGTACATGGTATCCGCAGAGTAGCCATTACATGGGGAGAGGTAGAGGAACTGAAGGAGCTCTCACTCTATTAATGTTAAAGTGTGTACATGTACAATACATCATGTTGGTGAATACCCCTATCCTGAAAGCAGCCACAGTTCCTTCATTCAGAAGCAGGCAGCCATTCCCATCGTCTATGGGTTTCCATGTCGAAAGGAATAATTGTGTCTTGGATAAAAGCCGTCCCCTTGATACACGTTTCAAAACACCATCCCCACCACCAACCAACTACAACAAAATATTCCATGTGTACGGAGAGCAATGGGGTCACTTGCAGTGTCAAGGAGCAGACGATCAGGGATGGAGCAAAACCTCCCATGTCTGAACGGGTCTGAGTGAACCCCCCAGTATACAGTATCATTAAGTCCTGTAATCCCTCTCCATTTCAGTAACATACTGCCTTCTATTACTCCTGTAAATGAAATTACAGGTTATATTTTGTTGTATTGCACCTGCCAAATGATTATCCATTGCCTTTAACTTTCTGTATCTATTTGCAGACACTCCACCCTCTCTTGATAATTTAATCTCTTGCTTATCCAAGCGACATCACGAAACTCAGTATCTGTATATCTGTTCCAACCTCCTGATCATTGATATAGATTGTAAATAGTGGAGGACCCAGCACTGGTCACTGTGTGACTCCACTGGTGACGTTCTGTCAAACTGATTAAGACTGACTTATCCAGAGTGCCTCCTTCCTGTTTGATACACCGTCCTCCCCCTTTACAGTGTCACACGGTCGAAATGCTGAGTATGGACGAGGAGCATCAGTCAGGAATACAACCCCTCGAATCTGCTCCGCCATTGAATATAATCATGGCTAATGTTATCGCGGCCTCTGTTCCACTTTCCTGCTATCTCCCCATCCTAAGATACCTTCTTTGCAGGAATCAGTTGAAGGAACCATCTCTGCACTCCGTCCAATGTAACAATACACCTTCTTCATTGAGTAGAAAAAATCTTTACACACTACTCCAATGTGATCTCACTATGATCCTGTACAAGAGGTAGCAAAATATTTACCAGGCTGCTGAAAGGTTCCCACCCAGTTTAGAGTAGTCTCAGCTCTCTAGGGTAATACACAGCATTGTTGAAAATCATTGTCCTTCTCTACTCCACATGCATAACGGGAGATCTGGAGAAAATCTCACAATGATGCTTGAGAAGAGCATAAATAAAGTGGCGAGATGACCTCTAACATTAATTTTAATTAGAATCTGACCTTCGGGGAGGTGTCAGAGTACTGGAGAACAATTAATACCATTCCACTTCACAGTAATCATGATTTGGAAATGCCGGTGTTGGACTGGAGTGTCCAAAGTTAAAAATCACGCAACACCAGGTTATAGTTCAACAGGTTTAATTGGAAGCACACTAGCTTTCGGAGAGCTGCAACTTCATCAGGTGATTGTGAAGGACAAAATTGCAAGGCACCGCATTTATAGCAAAAAATTACAGTATCATGTAACTGAAATTAGACATTGAAAAAGACCTTGATTATCTGTTGAGTATTTCATCTGTTCGAATACCATGATAGTTTAGCTTCTTCTGTGTGTAAATCAAAAAAAAAATTTTAAAAAGTTGCATTCTAAGGTTAACTGTAACAATTGGGTTAGCTAGACAATATGTCGAAGGTGTTAGCACCCTGTGTTCTCTGTCTACGCCATGATGTTAAGATCAATTCTAATCTAAAAAGTCAGATAACAGAGTTTTACTGTATTCATGCAGTTTTTGAGCAAAGTACAAAAGTAACTCTGCAAGTATAAATTCACCCCCAAAATGTATGTGTGCCCCCCTGTGGGTCTTTGTGTCTGTCTGTGCGTATGTCTGTCTGGCTTGGGGGTTGTGAGTGTGAGGGAGTTTGTATATGTGTGTGTAGTGAGTGCAGTGTGCCTTAATTATGTGAGGGGGTGCACGTGTGAGTGTGAGAGTGTGTGTGTGTGTGGGGTGGGGATTTGAGAGTGTCTGTCAGAGAGGATATATGTGCCTGCATGAGTGTAGAGTGGTCTAAATCTCTGAGAGGATGCATGTATGAGTATGGGAGCATGTGTGTCTGTAAGGGTGTGTGCGAGTGTCTGTGTGCGTGTCTGTGTAGATGTGTGTCCGTGTGTGTGTATGTGTGTATAGGAGTGCCTGTGTGTGTGTGTGTGTGTGTGTGTGTGTGTGCGTGTGTAGGTGTGCCTGTGTGTGTATATAGTGCAATGGTGATCACCTGTAATGTGACATGAACTCAAGGTCCAGGTTGAGGCCCTCCCTATGGGTACCGAACTTAGCTATCAGCCCCTGCTCGACCACTTTTCGCTGTTGCCTGTCCCGAAGTCCACCTTGGAGGATGGTCACCCGAAGGTCCGAGGCTGAATGTCCTGGACCACTGAAGTGTTCCCAATTGGGAGACAACACTTCTGGTCTGTTGAGTGTTATGCGGTGCCCAATCATCCATTGCTGTAGTCTTTGCTTGGTTTTCCCAATGTACCATGCCTCAGGGCATCCTTGCCTGCAACGTATAAGATAGACAACGTTGGCTGAGTCACATGAGTACATGCCACGTACATGGTGGGAAGTGTCCTCACATATAATTTTGATACCCATGTCTCCACTCTGACACGTCTTGCAGCGCCTACCGTGACAGGGTTGTATGGAGTTGTCCTGAAAGCTGGGCAGCTTGTTATGAACAATGATCTGTTGGAGGTTTGGTGGTTATTTAAAGGCAAGTAGTGGAGGTGTGGGGAAGGTCTTGGTGAGGTGCTCATCCTCATTGATAATGTGTTGCAGGTCACGAAGAACATGGCGTAGTTTTTCAGCTCCTGGGAAATACTTAACAACGAAGGGTACCCTGTCGGTTGCCACAGCAAGGAACCATAATGACCTCCTCAGGAGACAGACACGTGCTGCAACCGACAGGGTACCCTTCATTGTTCAGTAATTCCCAGGAGTTGAAAAACTTCACCATGTACTTCTTGACCTGCAACACATTATCAATGAGAATGAGCACCTCACCACGACCTTCCCACACCTCCAAAGTTTTCCTTTAAACAACCGCCAAACCTCAAACAGATCATTATTCATAGCACATTGCGGGGCTTTCAGGACAACTCCATACAACCCTGTCACGGTAGGCGCTGCAAGACGTGTCCGATTGTGAACATGGATACCACCATTACACGTGGGGAAACCTCCCACCATGTACGTGGCAGGTACTCATGTAACTCAGCCAACGTTGTCTATCTTATACTTTGCAGGCAACGATGCCCTGAGTCATGGTACATTGGGGAAACCGAGCACAGGCTATGGCAATGGATGAATGGGCACCGCACAACAGTCAACAGACAGGAGGGTTCCCTCCCAGTTGGGGAACACTTCAGTGGTCCAGGACATTTGACCTCGGACCTTCGGGTGACCATCCTCCAAGGCGGAATTCGGGAGAGGCAACAGCGAAAAGTGGCCGAGCAGGGGCTGATAGCTAAGTTCCATACTCATAGCGAGGGCCTCAACCGAGACCTTAGGTTCATGTCACACTACAGATGACTACCATTTCACTATACACACACACACACACACTCACACCAACATAGAGCCACTCCTATAAACACATATACACATGGAACACACACACTCCCACACTCAGACATGCATCCTCTCAGAGACTTAGACCACTTCACACTCATGCACACACATATATCCTCTCTCTCATAGACACTCACAACCCACACCCCAGACACACACACATGCCCACACTCACACATACACCCCCTCACAGATTTAAGACATTCTGCACTCACTACACATATATATACACTTTCTCTCAAACTCACAACCCCCAACCCAAATAGACACACACACACACACAGACAGACACAAATATCCACACACACACCAATTGTTACATTTAACCTGAGAAAGCAACTTTTAATATTTTTTTTTGATTTACAAATGAATGAATTGAAACTATCATGGTATTCGAACAGATGAAAGACTCAATAGACAATCAAGGTATTTTTCAATGTGTAATTTCAGTTACATCACACTGTAAATTTTTGATATAAATTCTGTGCCTTGCAATTGTGTCCTCCACAATCACCCGATGAAGAAGCGACGGTCCGAAAGCTAGTTTGCTTCCAGTTAAACCTGTTTGACGAGAACCTGGTGTTGTGTGATTTTTAACTTCACAGTATGGGTGGTAGAGATAGACCAGGGAACTATAGGCGAACGAGTATTAAATCACTGTTAAGGAAACTACTGGAGAAAATACAGAAGGAGAAAATTGAGCTCCAGTCAGAGTAGCAAGGTTTGATCAGGGATAATCATCATGATTTTATCAGAAGAAAGTCACATCTAATGAATTTGATTGAATTAGTTTGAGGAGGTCGTTTATTTAGTTTTGCAGCAAGGTCTTTGAGAAAGCCCAATATGGGAAAATTTAAAATAAAATAAAGTCTCATGCAATCAAGGCTAACGTGACAAGTAACAACGAAAAGTTTCTTGCTGTCAGGAGACAGAGGGTGGTGGGATAAGGCTGTTTGTGTGACTGGTGACCAGTGTCTCCTGGTGTACCACGGGGATCAGTGCTGTGTCCCTTATTATTTGTGGTATTTATAAATGGTGTAGATGTGAATGAAGGGGGTGGGTGAAGGGGGTGGGGTTTGTGATAAGTAAGTTTGTGTTTGCCCGGTTGGTTGGCAGTGAGGAGAAAGGTCTTATGTTACAGGAAGATACAGATGGAATGGTCAGGTAGTCAGATCAAGGGCAGATGGAACGTAACCCTGATAAATATGAGGTGATACACTGTGGAAGAAGGAACCAGACAGGGGAGTGCTCAATGAATGGCAGCATATTGGGAAGCTCAGAGGGTGCTTCTTCACTCATCACTGAATGGGACTGAGCAGGACTAGTTAAGAACCGGACCTTAGGTGTAGCGTTTATCAATCGGGGCATAGATTATAAGAGCTATACAGGGCTTTGGTTAGGCCAAGATGTAGTACTGCATGTAGCTCTAGAAGCCACTTAAAAGGAAGAATATGGTTGTACTGGATGGTATGCAGAGAAGATTCACCAGGATGTTCCCTGTGATGGAGCATATCAGCTATGGAGAGAAGCTGGCTAAGCTCGGGTTGTTCACATTGGATCAGAGAAGGCTGAGGGGGATGTGATTCAGAAGGAAAAGATTATGAGAAGCATGGACATGGATGGGTAGACAGCAGCTGTTCCTTTTAGTCAGAGAGTCGAGAACAAGTGGGCACACTTCTAAAGTGAAGTGTTTGAGAATTAGAAGGAATTTGAGGGTTCTTGTTCGCCCAGAGGCTGTTGGGGTCTGGAATGCACTTCCTGAGAGCGGAGTTATCACAGGTAACCTCACAACCATCAAAAAGTCCTTGAACGTGCACGTGGACGTGTCATAACATTCCCTGCTATGGGCCTGGCGTTGGAAAGTGGGACTAATATAGATCGTGCTGTATTTCTGTTGGTCTATGCTCTTATGAGTGTATGGTGTGGAAGGTCAATTATGGAGTAGCTAAAGGCAGAAATTGTTGGGTTTCTGAAGAGTATATTCACAAGGGTTATAAGAGTGAACTGTAATAGCTTGTCAAATCATATCAATGTGAGAAGTATGAGAAAACAAGTGCGGATTCCTTACAATCTAAAACCAGAGAATGGGCAAAGGAGAACAGGGAAATGGCAGAACTATAAAACTTCAGTTCTGTCTTCACAGAACTTTCTAACAATACGAGAAAAACCAAATCGGGTGTGGAAAAGGGTTCTAGAACATGGAACATAGAACATAGTAAATCAAAGATTTAGGAGAAATTATTGGGACTGAAAGTAATGGTCAGAAACAAGAGTAACACGGATTTAGGAAATGGGGATTATGTTTGAGAAACGGTCTGGGAGACAAGTATTTGGTTTTTCAGGAAAATTTTGGGAAAGCTAATTTGCAAAATAAAATCTGAGTGGATTGGGGCGAATATATGGCCATGTTTCTAGAATGGGACAGCTGGCAGGAAACAGTGAATCGAAATAACCAGACTCATCAAGCAACAGCCTGACATTGTCTGTAAGGTACGATTCAGTGAGTATGACTATATCCCAGACACACCATCACCTTCCCCGGATATTTCCTGTCTCACCAGCAGAAGAGACAGAGAACAGCCAGGGAATTCCTAGAGGAATGGCACTCATCCTCAGATTCAAACATTAAGCACATCGACATGGACTCAATATACCAACCACTGCAGCGGACAGCTGGAACTGACAACCGGAAACGGCAGATACAAATCACTATAAATGCCAGAGGAATGATCACAGAAGCGCATCACAGGAGGTCCCCAAGCACTGAGGATGTCACCTAGATAGGGGACGAAACATCTGCAACACAAATCCCCAGCTCGGCGAACAGAACCAAAACAACGAGCACCCGAGCTACAAATCTTCTCACAAACTTAGAACAGACACAGCAGAAGTGGCAGCGCAATCGGATACAATTGGAAAGGAATTGCTCTGGGAGTCCTCAACAGTGAATCCGTATCCCATGAAGTCTTATGGTGTTAGTTTACCTTTGTGAAAGAAAACCTCCTGCTGATTACGATGTACCAACCTCCCTTAACTGATGAATCAGTACTCCTCCATGCTGAACAACACTTGGAGGAAGCCCTGAGCGTAGCAAGGACACAAATTTGTACTCTGGGTGGGGGATTTCAATGTCCACGACAACGTGGGGCTCAGTTGCAGCATTACTGATCGAGCTGGTGGGGTTCTAAAGGATATAACTGCTAGACTGGGTCTGCCACAGTTGGTGAAGGAACTAACAAGAGGGACGAGATATATTTGACCTCATCCGTACTAATCTGCCAGTTGCAGAAGTATTTCTCCATGACAGTATCTGTAAAAGTGACCACCGCATAGTCATTATGGAGACAAAGTCACACCTTCACATTGAGAATAGCCTCCATCATATTGGGTGGCACTGTCACCGGACTAAATAGGACAGACTTCGAAGAGATCTAGCAGTTCAATTCTGGGTTTCCATAAGGTGTTGTGAGTCATCAATTGTACAACCTCATGGCCTGGCATATCTCCCTTGCAACAATTACCATCAAGCCAGAGGATCAACCCTGGTTCAATAGAGTGTGCAGGATGGCAGGAGCAGCACTGGGAATACCTGAAAATGAGGTGTCAGCCTGACGAAACCACCACACAGGACAACTTGTGCGCCAAACAGCATAAGCAATCAGTAATAGAGAGAGCTATGTGATCCCAAAAGCAACGGATCAGATCTAAGATCTGCAGTTCTTTCACATCTCGTCGAGGAATGGTAGGGACAATCAAACAAGTCATTGGAGGAGGATATTCCACAAATATCCCCATCCTTAATGATGCAATAGCCCAGCACTTCAGTGCAAAAGATAAGGTTGATGCATTCACAACAATCTTCAGTCAGAAATGCTGAGTGGATGATCCATCTTGGCCTCCTTCAGTGTTCCTCAGTAATTCAGTTACCAGTCATCAGCAATTCCATTTAGTCGACGCAATGTCCAGAAACGGTTGTAGACACTGGATACTTCAAAGGGTACATACGCTGACTACATTCTGGCTATAGTACTGAAAACCTGCGCTCGAGAACTTGCCACGTCCCTAGCCAAGCAGTTCCCATACACTTGCAACAACAACATTTACCTGATTGTGTGGAAAAGTACCCAAGAATCTCCTATACATAAAAAGCAGAACAAATCCAATCCAGCCAATTACCAACCCATCAGTCTACTCACAATCATTAGTAAAGTGATGGAAGGTGTCAGTCCTTTCAAGCAGCACCTGCTCAGCAATAACCTGGTCAATGACGGACAGTTTGGACTCTACCAGAGCCACTCAGCTCCTGACCTCATTACCTCAAACATGGACAAAAGAGCTGAATTCCAGAAGTGGGGTGAGAGACACAGGGCTTTAAATCAAGGCTGCCTTCGACCAAGTGTGGCATCAAGTGGCCTTAGCAAAACTGCAATCAATGGGTATCCGGGTCAAACTCCTCGCTGGTACGAATCATACCTGACACGTAGGAAGATGGTCATGGCTGATGAAGGTCAGTCAACTCATTTCCAGGACAAGTCTGTAGGAATCCCTTGGGCAGTGGCTTAGGCCCAAGCGTCTTCAGGTCTGCTTCATCAATGGCTTGCCTCGATTATAATGTCAGAAGCGGGGATGCTCGCCAATGATTGCACAATGTTCAGCAACATTTGTGGCTCCACAGATACTGAAATAATCCATGTCCAAATGCGACAAGATCTGGACAGTATCCAGACTGACATGTGGCAAGTAATATTGAAACCACACAAATGCCAGACTCTGACCATCACCACTAAAATACAATCTAAAAACTGCCCCTTGGCATTCAATGGTGCTATTATCACTGAATCCCCCAGTATCAAAATCCTGGGGGGTAATCATTGCTCAGAAACTCACTGGACTCGCCCACAGTAACTACAAGAGCAGGTCAGAAGCTATGGATACTGCGGCGAGTAACTCACATCCTGACTTCCAAAAGTCTGTCCATCATCTACAATGCATTAGTCAGAGGTGTTATAGAGTACTCCCCATTTTCCTGGATGATTGCAGCCCCAGCAACATGAAGAAGCTTGATACCATCCAGGACAAAGCAACGAGTTTGAGTGTCGTTTCATCCACAATGCTCCACCATCAACGCCCAGCAGCAGCAGCAGTGTTTTACTAACTACAAGTTGCACTGAAATGATTCACCAAAGATCCTCAGACACCATCTTCCCAACTCATGACCACGTCTATCCAGAAGGACAAGAGCAGCAGCTGTATGGGAACACCACCATCTTCAAGTTCCCCTCCAAGCCAATCACCACCCTGACTTGGAAATCTATCAGCGTTCCTTCACTGTCCTCCTCCTTTACCGGTGTTTCTGTGTAGTCTGTGGGAAAATTGTCACAAACTCTCAGATGTTAGGAAGGAGGTCTCTGCAGGGGCGACAGGATTGTGTTTACCGTCCCTTTTCCAATACCGAGGCTGCTGCCGGGTGTTCTGTCTAGTTTTATCCTTTAAGACCTCGGATTAGTTTGATACAATAGAGTGCTTTGCTTGGCCATTTCAGAGACCATTGAAGAGTTTATCACATCTCTGTGTGTCTGGAGTCACTTTTAGGCCAGATCAGGAAAGCACAGGAGATTCACTTCCTGAAAGTCCATGGGAGAAGCAAATTCGTGTTTACAATCGATATTGGCTTCAAGGTCACTGTTACTGACACCAGATTTTGCATCTTAATATTTTATTAATTATTTTTAATTTCCAGAATCTGGCAGAGCATTTGTCTGGTCTGGATTAGTAATCCAGCGACATCTCCACATTTGCACCATCTCCACATGGGGACCTATCGGAAACCACACTGAGCAGGTTATTTCTGTGCTGCTTGACAGCTCTGTCAAAAATAACTCCCACCAATTTGTCTATCGTGACTACTGAGGCAGTAGTAATTTGTCAGATTGTAATTATTCTCCTCTTAGGGGACTGGACATAGCTGAGTAATTTTCCTCATTGCCAGTGAGATATTCGAGTTGGAGCTGGAATGAAACAGCTTCCCCAGGGACACGACTTATTGTGCAGCACAGGTCTTCAGTCCCATTGCAGGAATGGGGTCAGGGCCCATTGCCTTTGTCGTATCTACTGTGTTCAGCTGTTTCTTCATCTCACGTGCATCGAATAGAATTGATTAAAGACTGGCATCTGTGATTCTGCGGGCATCATGGCGATGGTGAAGTTGATCGTCGACTCAACACTTCTGGCTGAGGATCGGGCAGATATTACATTTTTGACTTTTACACTGATGCGTTGGTCTGTTCCATTATCTACAATGGGGATGTTTGTGGAGTCTTTTCCTCCAGTCATTTGTTTAATGATCCATTACCACTTATGACTGAATGTGGCAGGACTGCGAAGCTTCGATCAGATCTGTTGCTCAGGTGTGATAACATTAATGGGTTAGCATCAGGTTTAGGTTCATATGGTTCTGACCCTGACATGTTCACCCACAGTCATTACTGAAACATAGATCGTGTTGATTGTAATGGCAGACTAAGGAGATTATCCCTGGGCAAAATGTTACAGGTGGTGGTTGAATAGTGTTCTGCTTCTCCTGCTATTGTGGTTTACAGCATTCCGTGAATACGCAGTTTTGAGCTGCAATATCTGAAATGCAATTCTAATGTCTGTCCCCTAGTTCACATCGAGACTCTTTCACCCATCAACCCTGTACTCAGTGACCGACTCTGGTTTCTGATGTGGTAACACTTTCATTTTCATATTCTCACTCTGCTGAGGTCATGTTTCTAATCTGACACAATCCATCAAAAAAAACTGATTTTAATTTAATTGTTTAATTCATCTGAATCTTTTTCCTTGAGTAATACCATCGTCTGTGTTTAAATTGAATGTGTTTCCATCTGTTTCTCTCCCTGACCATGATTAAGAGCTCTGTCGTGTCACTGATACCTTATGTATTTTCAGAGCCAAGGAACTCTTTGGATTCCCAATCATCTTCACCACATTGTATGTTTTTCTCATTTGTTTTGATGCCTTATCACTCATGGCTGGCTTGTCCTCCCATGAGTACATTTCACCCTTTTTGGGAGAGTTTCATATATCCTCTGAATTATCCAGCATAAATTCCTGCCATTGCTGCTCCATGGTCATCCCTACTCGGCTCCCCTTCGAATTTACTCTGGCCAGTTCCTTCCTCATGTCTTTGTTGTGACATTGCTCAATTATAATCACATGACATCAAAAAGAGAGCAATAAATATAAACTGAAAGAAGAATTTTTGAGAGATGGGACATAAAGAATAATTGGCAAATTTCTTAACTAGATACAAAGAGAGAACGAGAGAGAGGATATAGACGAGGAAATGTGAAAAATTAGAAAACTAGATTATTGAAAGAAGTAGATGTACATCCCTCAATGTTTTGGTAATTCCGGTGTGCTGTAGTCCTTTGTACAGTACATGTACAACATAGGAATCTGTTCAAATGCTGGGTCTGATGCCAGAATTTTAATCTCCAATAATACGACAGACACTAGCTTTGGAAAGAACCCAGCAGGCCAATATATTGAATTCCCTGTTGAAAATGGATTAACTGAAGTACGTTGCGATACCACAAGCAAGAATGTAAAACACACATCCTGATAAGAATGAGAGTATAGTGTAGAGAATTCCAGAAAAAGGAGGGAACATTGAGAGAAGGGGAACATATCACATTAGCTGAGAATGAAGTAATGTTTCATCAATTTTATACATTATGTGCATCATTTTTCGATAACTGTGTCTCTGTTATTCATTTAGAATGTGTTGTGCACACATGAAAAATATCTGCACACACATTGATTAAACAATGTATACAAAATCATTTTTTCGACATTGAAATGGTCCTGTTGGCATGCTACCAGGATGCATGAACACCAACTGGTCACCAAAAGACACGACCCACCATCGCTATGTTCCATAATACAGAAAAGGAAGGGCACCATTTTGACTGTAACAACACACACATACGAAGACACGCCCGGACGTTCTTAGAGAAATGGCATTGTAACCAGAAGTCCATCAGTAAAAACATCAATTTATATCCTATCTACCTTATCTTGTAATAAAGAAAACTGGAAATAACATCACCCACCTTAAGAAACTAAGGCCTTTTAATAGAGAGGCGGGACATACCACCAGCATTTCAGCGGAGATGCTCACTGATGATGTCACCTAGTCATGGTGACGAAACGTCCGAAAGCAAACCTTCAAGTTCAGCGAGCTAACATGCATACATAAAAATTGTTATTTGTAATTAATTAGTGGAATTTAGGAGTTCTCTGTCACCCACGTTTCAAAAGATTATGATGTGAGATTAGCGTTTCTGGGTGTGTGGTTTTAATTAACAGAGGGGTTCGACATTGATGTCATAACAGTTTGGGGCCTTGCCATATGGGATTTGGACCGAATTGAACAGATTTGGGGTACAAAAGGTCCCAGCAGATTCCAACACGTGGCAATTATTGACCTAGATCTTCAAATAAAACCGGTGAGAAAATTCATTTAACTCTGTTAACTTGTGGTCGGTTCAATTAAAACTGAGAGAAATGGCTTTTAACATTACTAAAGAGGTTCCCAAGTTTGCCAAAGAAGTTTAGAAAGGCAGAAGACGGAATATATTTAGAATTAGCAAGTAGATTAGAATTGGGTTTAACCAGGGACAAAAGGAAAGCTTAAATTGAAATGGAGATGGTCAAGTACTTTGGTGTGTGAGAGAAACAGGCAACTGCAGTAGAGTTAGAAAAGACTTAAATTACAAATGCACGGTTTGTGAAAATTTGTAGCTCAGGTTGAGTTTTAGGGTGTAGGTTTGCTCGCTGAGCTGTAGGATTGATATCCAGACATTTCATTACCTGGCTAGGTAACATCATCAGTGGCGACCTCCAAGTGAAGCGAAGCTGTTGTCTCCTGCTTTCTATTTATATGTTTGTCCTGGATGGGGTTCCTGGGGTTTATGGTGATGTCATTTCCTGTTCGTTTTCTGAGAGGTTGATAGATGGCTTCTAGATCTATGTGTTTGTTTAGGGCGTTGTGGTTGGATCTATCCTGGGACAGGCTAAGCAAAGACATGCCAGAGAATTCCTAGAGGCCTGGCACTCCAACTATTTGTATTTTCACTCTTTCTGACATGTTACTCAAGAGCGAGATAATTTGTGGAATTAGGACAGAAATTAAGGTTGGGGACAGAAACATCACGATTGGAGAACTAACAGTAAGAGTGAGTGACAGAGTGTCAGTCCCAGGAATACAGTGTGTTCTTGTGAATGATTTAATAGGATCCAATGTGGGAGAGTCACCCCTTGTGGTGGAGAAGTCAAATAAAAACTAGGGAACTGAGGAGTTAAAGGAAATATACCCAGGAATTTTCCAGACAGTGTAGTAACAAGATCCCACTGTCATAAGCAGAATGGACAAACGAAAGAAAAAGACAAAAGAGTTGATGTTCAGTTAACTGACCCCCTGTTTGATGTAACGGTGCAGGAAAAACCTGAACGTGGAGAAAAACGGTAGGTTAGTGCAGAAGGGAAATGGGCCGAAGTGCACCAGATTGTGTTATTGGTCGCATACCGTGTTACGGGTAGCACATCAACTAACTGCAGGTGTTCACCTAAGTGTACGGAAGACTGAAGCTAAACTACATAAGCAATTCTAGTGGCCTGGAATGCACAAGGACGTGGTTATTTTTTGTTGTACATGTAACACATGCCAAATGGTAGATAAGTCACAGGCAGTAATAAAACCAGCACCTTTGTTGCAAATTCCTGCATTCGAAGAAGCTTTCACGTGGGTTGTGATTATATGTGTAGCTTCCCTTTCTAAAATAAAAATAAAAGAAACCAATATTTGCTGAGCATAATGGATGTGTCTATCAGATTTAAAGAGGCAATTCCATTATGGAGTGTTAAGGCAAAAAGTGAAGTGCAGGAGTTGGTAGCTTCTTTTACTCGCTGTGGGCTCCGCAGAGAGATTCAGTCAGACCAAGGGTCTCATTTTACCGCTGAGCTGTTTTAGGAAGTCATGGATAGCTTAGACATACAGCACTTTAAATCAAGGGCGTCCCATCCTGAATCCCATGGAGTATTGGAAAGTTAGCATCATACGCTGAAGACCATGTTAACATCGTACTGAAGTGAAGTCTTTTGAATTGAATTAAATCTAAATTGACAGGACCAAAGTCGGAGATCTCACACTTGGACTATGTATGTGAGGTGAGGGAGAGATTAGATGGAGTAGGTGAGTTAGCGCAACAGCACCTGAAGAGGGCACAGCATTGAATAAAGCAGATAAAAAACTCTGAAACAGCGGAGAGTGAAGCAGGTAGGGATGACGTATTAGTAGTTTAAATAATGCTCAGGATACCAGAAGCCAACTGAATTTGAATATTATTGTTCCGACACCTGGAAAGCAATCAAATTATGAGAATTATTGTACCATGGGGAGGATATAAACCCAGCATTTTGAACACTAGGGGAAGAGCCACTGCCATCCAACAGCAGAGTAACTGCTGCAGAGCAGGAGTGCGAACTGTCCCTCTCAAAAGCACTCTCTATCAAAGATACATGTTCATGTCAAACCTACTTGCAGTAAAACAAAACGTGATTTGGGGATCAGCGGCTGGAAGAATGAACACAACGGGGAAGATAGAGACTGTGTGGTCTTGAGACTGCAAGGTTTAATATGTGGGTTGGTAGAATAGCATATTTTTATGGAGTTGGAAACAGATAGTAAGTTGCTAAGAAAAGAGGGTCTTGTATTTTTGAACAGCTGTTGTTTAGTGTTCACTCTTGACGTTAACAAACTAATTTGTGAATGTTTGTTTAAATAGTGGAAGTAGGAGATATGTGTCACTCATATTTTAACAGATTACGAGGTGAGACGAGCTTTTCTGGGTGTTTGGTTTGAATTAACAGAGAGGTTCGATTCCACCTTGTAAATGTCCATCCAAGCTAACCCCATTTCCCTGCAGTTGGCCCATATCCTTCTCGTCCTTTCCCATCCACATATTTACCCAAATGCTTTTTAAATGTTGTTAATGTACCACCCTCAACCTCATCTGCTGGTAGCTCATCCACGTACCAGCCTTCTGTGTAAAGAAGTGGCTCCTCAGATTCCCTTTTATTCCTTCCCCTCTCAACGTAAACTGATCCCCTCTAATCCTCGATTCTCTAAAGTTTGGAAAAAGACTGAGAGCATTCGCCCTATCCATGCCCTTCATGATCCTATGCAGCTCTATAAGGTCCCCCCTCAGTCTGCTACACTCTATTGGAAAGGTCCTAGCTTGTCCAACGTCTCCCTATAACTCAGACCATGGGGTCCTGGCAACATCCATGTTAATTTCTTCTGCACGCTTTCTAATTTCTTTAAATGCTCCCTAATACAAAGTGACAAAAACTGAACAGAATGCTCCAAGTGCGGCCTTACCAAAGTTCTGTATAACTGCAGCATAACTTCCCTACTTCCATATTCAATGTACGGCCTGTTGAAAGTCAGTGTGTCAAATGCCTTCGTCACTGCCTTGTCTACCTGTGACTCCACTCTCAGAGAACCTTGCACCTGAACGCCAAGGTCTCTCTGCCCACTACACCCCTTAAGGTCGTCCCATTCACCATGAAACTGCTACCTTGAGTTCAGTTTCCAAAATACACGACATCATGCATCTATATTAAATTCCATTTGCCATTTCTCGGCCCACTTCCCCACCTGATTAAATTCCTGCTGCAATTTCTGATAAACTTCCTCACTGATCACACTACCAATTATATTAGTGTCATCTGCAAACTGACTAATCATGCCTTGTACATTCTCAACCAATTCATAGATAATAAACAGCAATGGACCCAGCTCCGGTCTGACAAGCATTCTTCCATTAAACCCCCTGCTTCCTACCATCAAGCCAACTGTGTATTCAATTGGCCAGTTCCCCCAGAATTCCACGTGATAGAACCTTCCAGAACATGTGGAAACATATCAAAGGTCTTACTGAAACCCATAGAGACTACGTTTACCGTTCGGCCCTCATCAACCTTCTTGGTCACTTCATCAACAAACTCTAACAAATTTGGGAAGCGTGATCTCCAACTCACAAGTCTATGCTGACTGCTCCAAATATAAGTAATGGGTGTAAGTAATGGGTGCAGTCAATGGTATGCTGTCCTTCATTGTAAGATGATTCAAGTTCGTAAGTAATGCCATCTTCCTGCTGTTGTAGAGCCTTGCTGAGAGAGTGGTTGGGACACCCTCTACAGATTTGATTTCCTTTGTACCGAATGATCTCCTTACCACAGACACGCGTGTTGGTATCACGAGGATAGAGTGAAGAAGCTGAGTGTTTAATCAGTAGAGCTTTGAAAGAAGAAGAAATGGTGACGCTAAACACGAGGAGTGGCAGCGATCACTTATTTCCAAAAGTCACATTGATCGGGTGAGAAATTCCATACTTTACCCAGGATTGATTGGTTTGATTTATTGTCACATGTACCTCAGTACAGGGAAACATTTTATTTTTGAGCAGTGGAGGCAGGTCATAGTAAGCATGGCCAGACAGATCATAGGGTGGAAATAGACTTGGACAGAGTAAGGCATACAGGTTACACTGAATAGGACGTGCACTAGACAAGATCAACACGAACAAGATCAGCATTATTTGAACTTAGAGAGTCCATTCATCAGTCTAACGTGACTTTCCTAATAGTTTATATGCCTAAATTAACTCGCCCCACGTTATTGGGCAGTCGGCGTGTAAACCTGTACTCAACGTCATGTTGCTCACAATCCCCAACAGCAGCCACAATACCTTCCATCTGAAACAGGTAGCCATTCCCACCAGCTTCCGCCCTACATAGAGAACACCAGGCTGTCTTGTCAGAGATTATTATTGCCTTCTTGTGACTTCAAACAAGATGTATGGCTTCCCTCCTCACCACTGGAAAACTACGTTAAAGTCCCACGTGTGTATCATGACTGACGGAGCTACGAGGAACAACGTGGAGCAGTCTGTCTGTGCAGCCTCTGCCCCACTTGGTCATCATGTTGGAGCATGAATTAGGAGACAGCGAGGACTGCGATTGCTGGAGATCAGAGTAGACAGTGGTTTGCTGGAAAAGCACAGCAGGTGAATCGACGTTTCCGGCATAAGGTATTCATCAGGAATCAGTATCAATTACCTCATTCTGCCCCTTTGTAAGTGCATTGAGGTGGGAATGTCCTCCTACCGTTCCTGTGTAAGTGACTCAAGGGACTGAATGACTTCTTCCTAGTCTGATTGGACAGGGCCAAAGGCCTGACTGGGTTATCCCTGGTTCCTGTTTAACGGCTCGATGTGCCGACAAGTGTGATGATGCTGCAGCTTTAAGAGGTTATTTTGTTCTGGTTTCTTTTAAGCGAGAGATTGAACGATCGTTACAAAGCTGGTTAGTTAAGACCACTTGAGTAACAGCTAGGGAGGCCTTGGGTTTATTTTAATGCAGCCTGAATGAGTGTGATCAGCTCTCACATAATAGGATCTCCGGGTTTTGCTTTGTCAGTAACATCAGAAACTATTGGGGTCTCCACAGAGTTGGAAGCTTCAGTGACTATCTCCTGGCAGCTACCCTTGCTGACATTTCTCTTGATGCCGTTTTTAATTTCTGGACTGGAGAGATATTTGTGACATTCTGTGTCTGAATTTTCCTTTTTGCCAAGGGCTGTGTTTAAAGGATTTTCCTATATTGGAACAGTTCATTAGTAATAGTTGATGTGGTTCTTTTCGCCGAGCTGGGAACTTGTGTTGCAGACGTTTCGTCCCCTGTCTAGTTGACATCGTCAGATTCAATCATCAAACACATCGACCTGGACCCAATATACCGGCCAATGCAGCGGACAGCTGGAACTGACAACCGGAAGCAGAAGATACAAACCACTATATCTGCCGGAGGAAAAATCACAGAATTGCTTCACAGGAGTCCCCCAAGCCCTGAGGATGTCACCGAGACAGGGACGAAACGTCTGCAACACAAATTCCCAGTTCGGCAAACAGAACCGCAACAACGAGCACCCAATCTACAAATCTTCTCCCAAACTTGAATTAGTAATAGTTCCTAGATCTGTTTTTCTGTTAACTTGTCCAATAGAATTACGTTATTCTAAATTCCTCTTTCTTTGGTTTTATTTCATCTTTCGTGTTAAAGTGAATGGCATTTTGCATCACACCGAGTAGTTTGACCAGTCACACTCTATCTGGAACCGACAGTTTACATTTTCTTTAAAATAAGAAAACGTAAGAGCCTCGGCTATGCCTTCAAATATTGTTGAGGAGCTTTTGTGCGGTCAATCACACTAGACTCCTTCTCTTCATGAGTAATAGGCTGGAGGCACTGAATGGGCTGTCCCTGTCCTTCTCCAATAGTGTGAATGGGCCGAATGACTTACTCATATTCCTGTGAAACCAGCGTGAGGTGCGGAATGAACTCTTATTTTACTGGGGCAATGTGCAGTGACAGGCAATCTTTTTACATGAATGTTATTGACTCTTTAAAAGCACAAGCCTCAATAGAGTTTGGGTCCTGCTGCACATGGACACAGACCAGTTCAGGACCTGACGGGGGCGTCAGATTATTCTAAACATTGTGGAATCTTCAGTGACCATCCCCACTTCTGATCTTATGGTGGGAAGTGTGAGGGTGGGGAGACATTGATGAAGCAGCTGAAGATGTTTTTGAAGAGGAAGCTACCCTGAGGATTTCCCACAGAGGTGACCCACGACTGAGATGATGAACATCTTCCTTAATGCCATGTTTGACCCCAAACACTGGAGAGTTTACTCTGATTCCCATTAAGTCCAGTTTTGTTAAGCTCCTTGATGTCAACAGACGTCAACCACTGCCTTGATATCAGGGCCAGTCATTTTTACCGAAACCCTTGTGTCAATCTCTTTTGTTCGTATCAATAGGCCATGATAAAGGAGCATGAAGTGTTTTCTTCAAACAGGTGGGATTGAATGTTAGGATTTCTCTCCTCAAGGGTGTTCGGGGAGTTAGATGACTAAACGTATTTGAAGAGGAGGTAGATGGATATTGACCTGTCAGAGAGTTGAGGGCTATGAAAAATTGAGTATGAAAGAGGATTTGCGAGCAAGAGCAGATCAACCACGATCTTAGTGAAGGACAAGACAGGCTTGGGGACTGAATGCCCTGCTCCTGTTTCTGATGTTCTCATGTTCTGTAATTGGAAAGTTAGTGGGTGTAATTTTCATGCATGTGCAATTACTGCATATTGCAGTCAGGAGGCCAGAGGATTCTATGATCCATCACTGGGTGAGGTATGGGGGCTGCATTCACAATGAATCTGGGTCTACAACATGATCAACAAATGAAACACAAGTTTCAGAGACGGGAAGCTCTGTAAAGAGAGATGACGGGCCTCTTTCATACCCAACCTGGGTTTTCCAATTACATTTCCAAAATCACTTCAAAGCGTGGTGACAGCCCTGAAGGGCTGAATGGTCTCCTCTGTTTCTATGCACCAGGTTATAGTTGTAAGTAGCCTCCAACTGCCCCTGCCTAGCAAGTTTGAGGGGCTGAATGGAACATAGGAACATGGGAGTGAGGAGCAGGAGCGGGTCATTAGATACTTTGAGCCTTCTCCACCAGGCACTAAAATTGTGGTTGATCAAGTTATGGTCTCAGCATCACTTTCCTCTCTGTGTTCAATTATCTGTGCCTCACTTTCCTGTCAAATAATTAACTAACGCAGCTTTGAGTCCATGAGAACATAGAAGCACGATTAAAACTTCCAGTGAAGAGAATTCCGTCGTGAAAGGTCCTTTCAGAATTTTTCCTCTTCCCTCTTATAGAATCAGAGAGTCATGCATAACGGAAACAGACCCGTTAGTCCAATCTGTTCACTCCGATCAGTTATCAAATCTGATTTAGTCCCATTTGCCAGCATTTGGCCAATATTCCTCCTTTATCAGAGACTTTTTAAATGTGTGATTGAACCCCCTTTGACCACTTCCTCTAACAGCAATTTCTGTACACACAATACTCTCTGTTTGAAACGTTTATCTTCAGGTACCTTCTAAATCATTCGCCCTCTCGCCTTCAACCTATGCCCTCTTGTTCTGGACTCCCCTATCCTGGGATCGGAACATGGCTATTCAGAATATCCATACCCCTGATGATTTTATAATCCTCTATTATGTCACCCCTCAGCCTCTGAGGAGAAAGCACCTCAACCTAATCAACCTCTCCCTGAAGCTCAAACCTTCAGTTCTGGAACGTCTGTGTAAATCTTTTCTGCAGACAATCGAATTGTACACAGTATTCTTAAAATGGCCTCACCAACATCCGGTACAGATGCAACATGCCACCACAACCCCTAGAGTTAGTGCTCTGACTGATTAAGGCAAATGTGCCAAATGTGTTCTGCACCAGTTTGTCTACCTGCGACT
Organism: Chiloscyllium punctatum; assembly: GCF_047496795.1. NCBI lineage: Eukaryota > Metazoa > Chordata > Chondrichthyes > Orectolobiformes > Hemiscylliidae > Chiloscyllium > Chiloscyllium punctatum. The sequence continues at coordinate 250,615 of NW_027309889.1, read as the reverse complement.
CCACTTTCAAGGAACAATGTACCTGCAGCCCTATGTCCCTTTGTTTCACAACACTCCCTAGGACGTTACCATTAAGTGCATAACTTCTGCCCTGAAATGCCTTCCCAAAATGCAATTTATCTAAATTAAACTTCATCTGTCAGTCCTTGCCCCTTTGTCCCATCTAATTGTGGCCTCGTTGTACTCTGAGGTAATCTACTACACCACCTTTCTGATGTAATCTGTAAACTTACTAACTTTCGCCCCGATATTCACATCCAATGATGAAATGCAGTGAACTCAGTACTGATTCTTACAGCACACTGCTGCTCACAAGCCTCAAGTCTGAAAAATACCCCTCTTCCTTCAAGCCAATGTGACTAGCTTCCCCTGTATCCCATGTGACTGAAATTTACTAATCTGTCTGCCAATCGGAATGTTATGAACACCTTGCTGAGGTCCATATAGACAATGTCTACCAAACTGCCTTCATCAATCTTCTTTGTCATCTCTTCATAAAACTCAATCAAATTAATGAGACATGATTCCCCATGCAGGAAGCCACGTTGACTACGCTGATCAGCCCTTGCCTTCCCAAACGTATGTCAATCCCATTCCTCAGAATCCCCACCAACAACCTATCCACCACTGACATCGGGCTCAGTGGGCAATATTTCCCCAGCTTTTTGGGTCACTGTTTCCTTTTCTAGTCCCACTCCTCCACTGCTCGCAACAAATGTTAAATGTAACCAGGTTGGTGATATCAGTCTCAGACTGGGTCAGTGTCAGTTTTAGGGACACGTCAGGCTAGTTTCTTTAATCTGCTAAAATAGCACGTTTATGATCCAGAGCAATGTTAATCAAACTACGAGGGAAAGATGAATGGCAATCTGTTTGGATATTGCAAATAAAGAATCGATACCTCCCTTTCTAAAAACACTGGCGCACGTGCGCACGTACAAAATCTCTGCAAGTTCAAGTTGAAAGAACGTTGTCGACATATTAGTCTAACTCATGACGAATGGAAAAATTGAGAGATTGTCCCAAATGTTATTCTGCTTCTGAAGATATTCTACTCACACAAACTGCGAATAATGGGATTTCATCCTGGAACAGTTGGATTTCGCAGAATTCCCTATGCATTAGGGAGTGATAAGATTCCAAGGAGTTCTGGTCAGGATTGTCCAGTGGCTCAGTGGTTAGCACTGATGCCTCACATCACCAGAGACCTAGGTTCGATTGCAGCGTCGGGTGACTCTCTGTGTGGGGTTTTCATATTATCCCCTTGTCTGTGTGAGCTTCTAATGAATGCTCCAGTTTCCTCCCACAGTCCATAGCTGTGCAGGTTAGGTGGAGTGTTCATGCTAAATTGTCCATAGTGTTCAGGGTTTTCTAGGTTAGGTGCATTAGTCAGGGGTAAAAGTAAGGGAACGCGTCTGCGAAAGTTGCTCTTTGGAACGTTGTATGGACTTGTTGGGATGAAGGGCCTGTTTTCACACTTCAGGAATTCTACAAAAAGAAGAATGGTAACGATGACTGTGGAGCTTTTTATTACCGTTTGCACGCATTGCTGTGATGAGGAACAATGAAGGAGAGAGAATTCAATAGTCTGTTCGTTCTCGGGCAGATTACATTTTCTCCCTCTCTGAGCTGAATCACACAATAATATCATCCTCTCCCAAACTGGACCATGTGAGGTCTCCTTGTACATTGTCCAAACTATGTCTCAATCACATTCCCTGTTCCATGCAGGTGCATCATTGCCATTAACATACACAGAGCCATACCCTTCGCAGAAAATGGTCTCGGCCGATTTGAAGATATGTTTAGATATTTCTGCATCATTAAAAAATAAAATGTTTAATGTATTCAGAATACCTGTGTCAAAATGAATGCATTTTGTAACAAAGACAGAAATTGTTGGAAAAGCTCGGCAGGCCTGTCAGCATCCAGATGCCTTTTACATGCTGTAGTTTTTTCCAGCCTCCGTCATTCCTGTGGCCGTTCATTTCATATGCACACCACCCTCTGCGTGAAAAGATGCCCCTTAGGCCTCTTCAAAATCTTTCCCCTCTCACTTTCAACCAATGCCCTCTGGTTTTGGACGCTCCTAACCTGGGGGAAAACTCTGACTACTCACCTTATCCATGAACGTTCCGATTTTATAAACATCTTATGCTACGAAATGTGACTCCAATCAACACGAATGGCTGTGTTTTCAGTCATCCTGGGCCTAAATTCTCAAATTCAATACTGACACCTCATCTGTCTCCATCAGGTCACAATTCTAAAACCATTTTCATCATTTTGTTCAGATGCATCCTGAGACACTTCTGTGGCTTTACACCAAGGCCTTTGTGCCCGGAGGCAGGACACTAGCACCACTCGACAATACCCATAAAGCTGTAACATTATTCTCCTGTGTGTTTGTTCATCAGTCTGTTCTGACACGCTGTGACATACGTCTGCAACAGGCAGAACTTGAATTCAGACCATTTAGTCGAGAGATAGGAACATTACCACACAAGTTCAGGAATTGGAATCAAATCGAGAGCTCTGGCTCAGAGGCAGGGACACTACGCACTACACGACCATACCCAGATTTTGGGTCATATGTTAAGTGCCAGCTTTCAGCTCGGTATGGATTTATTATAATCAGGTTACCATTATGAACTACACAAAACGCTTCGTATTGTTAAACAAGTGCAAGACATTTGTCTCAACTGTAGGATGTTGAGTGCACGTGCTATGCTATCGAAATTAACCATGACACCTTTAATTGCTTTATCTGTAGTCTACAATATTAGGGAAAGAATTCCTGCAGACACACTCTGCACAATGAAGGGTCTCAAATAGATATTTATTACTGAACACCAGAGACGGAGAAAGAGCATAATTTCTGGCCCCAAAGCACTGACCAGTATTTCCACCAAAAACGTGTGTGACTGCTCTCTTCCTAAAACCATGAAATGATACCAGGCCGCTGATTACTGTCCAGCCTCTCCTCCCCACTGACCTTTTCTGCAATCAATCCCTCACCCCCTAACCACACAAGGTAAACCAAGCTCAGGGTCTTTGTGAAAATCAAGGCCGGAGTGTGCAGGCCTCCTGGAGATGGGGAGGGAATTTTAAAATTAAACAGGGAAGGTGAGGAGGTAGTAATATCACACACTGGGCTGAGGAATGGCAGTTGGTGTTTAGATTTGATTCATTCGAGGAATTGGATTTGGTAAATCAAACAAGAGCGGCGCCTATACAATTAAAAGTAGGGTATTTGGCAGTGTTGTAGGACAGTGACCTAGGCCGTCCGGTATAATTCTTTAAAATTTGCATCTCATATAGATAGTGTGGTCAAAAGTATGTTCAGCACACTTGTCAGACCTTTGAGTATCAGAATTCAGACGTCATGTTGAGGTTGTACAGGACATTGGTGAGACCTCTTCTGGAATACTGTGTCCAGTCTGGTCACCCTGCCCGCTCATTCCATAGGCACACCACCCTCTGGGTGAAAAAGCTGCCCCTTAGGTCACTTTTAAATTTTTCCCCTCTAACCTTAAAAATATGTCCACTAGTTTTGGACTCCCGTACCCTTAGAAAATACCTCGACTATTCACTTTGATATTATTGACCTTGATATTATTAAGCTGGAGAGGGTTCAGAAGAAATATTTCACAACTGGGAAGGAGGCCTTGAGATTGGTGTTGGCGTTACAACATTTCAGCATCTACATTGCCTATAACGTGTCTGAGACAAATCTCTGTACTGATGACAACGTCTGAACATTTTTAGAGGAATTTAGGGAAAAAATCTTCCAGTCTACAAAGCCTTCCAACTTACATTCAATTCCAACTTACACAGATAACAGGACAAGAAACCGTACTTGCTGCCAAGTTGTCGATAATAGGATGAAGAAAAACTGAGACGTTCTGTAGCAGAAGTAAACGGATTGAAATAGAATCGGGTTGTGAATGTTTGCATGCTTAGTGTCAATGCAACATATATGTATTGTAGTCTACAAAAACAGGAAGAATAAAGAGTTTAAAATGAGGCCATCTTTGTATATCGGTGTTTTTTTTTTCAAACGGAACGTTGTGACGGTGCTGTCACGTTAAAAAGGTTATTTTCTCTTGTTTTTTTTTTAGGAGACGTCTTAGAGACAGAAATGCCGAACTGCCTTCTGAAAATAGCTTAAGTAAATAACTGAGAAGGCCTTTAGGCTGGACTAAAACGTTGGTAACTATGGTAGGGCAGTGGCCAACTCCCCAGACCAGGTCTTCTCGTTTTGTTTTTGCTGCAGCATTCAGAAGCTGCTTGGGTTTCCAGAAGGGGTGGAAGTTTCACTATATGATCCCAGTTGCTATTCTCTCTGAAAACTCTCTGAAAGATTCTTCTTCCTGGATTGGAGAACTGCACATAAGATTCTGTGTTTGAATTTATCTTTATGCCGGGGGTGTGTTTATGGGATGTTCCGTATTAGCACAGTTAATTAGTAGAAGGCACTGTATCTATTGTTTGCATAGTTGTTCCAGAAGAGAAGCTCTCCCCAATTGTTCTTCTCTTTGATTGTGTTTTAATTGGAGCGTTTGAATGGATTGCATTTTGCTTAACATTGAGTGGGTAAACCAGTTGCAACATCTGGAACAAACAGTTTGCATCTACGTCGTAAAAAAGGAAACGTTAGTGTCCAGGCTGCCTTCTTAAAATATTTTGATGGAGTCAAAAGAGTCCCAGATATTGACTGGGAAAGCTATAGCTCGAGTTCATTAGATGGGTCGGTGTTTATCCAATGTATGCAGGAGGGTTTCCTGACACAATATGTAGACAGGGCAACAAGAGGTGAGGCTATACTGGATTTGGTTCTAGGTAATGAACAAGGCCAGGTGTTAGACTTGGAGGTAGGTGAGCACTTCGGGAACAGTGACCACAACTCGGTGACTTTTACTCTAGTGATGGAGAGGGATAAGTGTGCACTGCAGGGCAACAGTTATAGCTGGGGGCAGGGAAATTATGATGCGGTGAGGCATGACTTAGGATGCGTGGATTGGAAAAATAGGCTTCAAGGGAAGAACACAAATGATATGTGGAGATTGTTTAAGGAACAGCTAATGGGTGTCCTTGCTAAGTATGTACCATTCAGGCGGGGAGTAAAGGGTCTTGTGAGAGAGCCGTGATTTAATAAGGAATTGGAATTCCTTGTGAAAGGGAAGAGGGCGGCCTATGTAAAGATGAGGCGTGAAGATTCAGTTGAGGCGATTGAGAGTTATAAGGTAGCCAGGAAGGATCTAAAGAGAGAGCTAAGAGCAGCGAGAAGGGGACATGAAAAGTCCTTAGTTGGTAGTATTAGGGAAAATCCAAAGGCTTTCTATAGGTATGTCAGGAATAAAAGGATGACTAGGGTAGGTATCGGTCCAGTCAAGGATAGTAGTGGGAAGTTGTGTGTGGAAGCGGAGGAGATTGGTGAGACACTAAATCAATACTTTTCGTCAGTATTCATTCAGGAACAGGATACTGTTGCTGATGTGAATATTGAGTCACAAGTGATTCGAATGGATGACCTTGAGGTACGTAGGAAAGAGGTCTGGGGAATACTGGAAAGGTTGAAAATAGATAAGTCCCCTGGGCCTGATGGCATTTATCCTAGGATCATGTGGGAAGCTAGGGAGGAGATAGCGGAGCCATTGGCCTTGATTTTTATGTCGTCGTTGTCTACGGGAATAGTGCCAGAAGACTGGAGGATAGCGAATGTGGTCCCCTTGTTCAAGAAGGGGAGCAGGGATAGCCCGAGTAACTATAGGCCAGTGAGTCTCACTTCTGTTGTGGGCAAAGTCTTAGAAAGAATTGTAAGGGATAGGATTTATGAACATCTGGATAGGAATAATGTGATCAAGGATAGTCAGCATGGTTTTGTGAAGGGCAGGTCGTGCCTCACAAAGCTTATTGATTCTTTGAGAATGTGACCAAGGAAGTGGACGAGGGTAAAGCAGTAGATGTGGTGTATATGGATTTTAGCAAGGCGTTCGATAAGATACCCCATGGCAAGCTAATGCAAAAACTACGGAGGTATGTCATTGTGGGTGCATTAGAGGTTTGGATTAGGAATTGGCTGGCTGGAAGGAGACAGAGGGCAGTAGTTGATGGTATAGGTTCATCTTGGAGCGCAGTTACTAGCGGTGTTCCACAAGGATCTGTTTTGGGACCACTGCTGTTTGTCATTTTTATAAATGACCTGGAGGAGGGGCTTGAAGGCTGGGTGAGCAAGTTTGCGGATGACACGAATCTCGGTGGAGTTGTGGACAGTGAAGAAGGATGTGGCAGGTTACAGCGGGATATAGATAAGTTGCAGAGCTGGGCAGTAAGGTGGCAAATGGAATTCAATGTAGCTAAGTGTGAAGTCATTTACTTTGGTAGGAGTAACAAAGAGATGGATTACTGGGCTAATGGTAGACTCCTTGGTAGTGTGGATGAGCAGAGGGAACTTGGTGTCCATGTACACAGATCTTTGAAAGTTGCCACCCACGTAAATAGTGCTATGAAGAAGGCATATGGTGTACTGGCTCTTATTGGGAAAGGAATTGAGTTCCGGAGTCCTGAGGTCATGTTGCAGTTATATAAGACTCTGGTGCGGCCTCATCTGGAGCATTGTGTGCAGTTTGGGTCGCCATACTATAGGAAGGACGTGGAGGCATTGGAACGAGTGCAGAGTAGGTTTACCAGGATGTTGCCTGGCATGGTAGGAAGATCGTATGAGGAAAGGCTGAGGCACTTGGGGCTTTTCTCATTGGAGAAAAGAAGGTTTAGGGGAGATTTGATAGAGGTGTACAAGATGATTAGGGGTTTAGATAGAGTTGACAGTGAGAACCTTTTTCCGCGTATGGAGTCAGCTGTTACTAGGGGACACAGCTTTAAATTAAGGGGTGGTACGTATAGGACAGATGTTAGGGGTAGATTTTTTACTCAGCGGGTTGTGAGTTCATGGAATGCCCTGCCAGTAGCAGTGGTGGACTCTCCCTCTTTGTGGTCATTTAAGCGGGCATTGGACAAGCATATGGAGGTTATTGAGCTAGTGTAGGTTAGGTAGGCTTCGGTCGGCTCAACATCGAGGGCCGAAGGGCCTGTACTGCGCTGTATTTTTCTATGTTCTATGTTCTATGTTCTTCGAGTCTGACCATGTCCATAATACTTGTAGCTGAGGATATTCTGACTGACTCCTGTTATTGAAAAGTTAGTGGAGGCGCTGGACGTTGTGCTATGAGCTACCTCAGACATTCAGGGAGACCTGGGGATTTGGTGACCCAACTCTGGATGGAGCATGGGGACTTAGTTACAGCATCTGGGTCTGTAACATGAACAACAAATGGAGCAGAGGCTGTAGAGAGGGGACGCTCTGAAACCATGGAGTGAGTGTGTGTGGGGAAAGGGGTCTGCTGGATCCACACCGGGTTTTCCAGGAACAACTTCCCAAGCTCCACTTAATCCAGGAGCAGAGTGTGAGGGGTCCCTGACTGAACAAGGAGCTGGTCACAAAGCGGTGTCGGATCCTTCAACACGACTGCAGCTTCATACCTGGGGGAGGATGGTGCTGCCAGTGGCTGTTAGGGTCACTGTTTCATTCAGCTTCTATGATCCAGAACTTTCCATGCTGGAGTGTTTGATATATTCATCATCTCCCAATATCTCAACATCAATGTCACCATTCGGTGACAGAGATTATATATTAAGGATGAGATGAATGCTTTCTCTCTCAGCAGAGATGTGACGTATGTATCCATGTTTTCTCAATATAGCAGGATTTCCAGTGATGTACATGCCTGTGTGGGGTCCCCATGTCAATGAGGAGAGCTAGAGGAACTGAAGGAGCTCTCACTACATTAATGTTACAGTGTGCCCATGCACAGGACATCACGTTGGTGAATGCTCACTGTCCTGGCATTATCCAGCTGTGATGCCAAAGGGCAAGTGCTGAAAAATGGGATCAGAATAGTTGGGTGGTTGATTTTGACTGGCTCGGTGGTAATGGGTCCTAGCTATTCGTAAACATCTCAAACATTTGGTTAAATGAATCAATAGACAATAGACAATCGATGCAGGAGTAGTCCATTCAGCCCTTCGAGCCTGCACCGCCATTCAATATGATCATGGCTGATCATTCCCAATCAGTATCCTGTTCCAGCCTTATCTCCATAACCCTTGACTCCACTATCTTTAAGAGCTCTATCCAATTCTTTCTTCAATGAATCCAGAGACTGAGCCTCCACTGCCCTCTGGGGCAGAGCATTCCACACAGCCACCACTCTCTGGGTGAAGTAGTTTCTCCTCATTTCTGTCCTAAATTGTCTACCCCGTATTTTTAAGTTGTGTCCTCTGGTTCGGCACTCCCCCATCAGCGGAAATATGTTTCCTCCTGCCAGAGTGTCCAATCCTTTCATAATCCTATACATTTCAATCAGATCCCCTCTCAGTCTTCTAAACTCAAGGGTATACAAGCCCAGTCGCTTCAGTCTTTCCGTGTAAGGCAATCCTGCCATTCCAGGAATTGACCTCGTGAACCTACGCTGCACTCCCTCAATTGCCAGAATGTCTTTCCTCAAATTTGGAGACCAGAACTGTACACTGTACTCCAGGTGTGGTCTCACCAGGGCCCTGTACAGCTGCAGAAGCACCTCTTTGCTTCTATACTCAATTCCTCTTGTTATGAAGGCAGGCATGCTATTAGCCTTCTTCACGACCTGCTGTACCTGCATGCTTGCCTTCATTGACTGGTGGACAAGAACACTCAGATCTCTCTGAACAGCCCCTTTCCCGAATTTGATACCATTGAGGTAGTAACCTGCCTTCCTGTTCTTGCCACCAAAGTTGATAACCAGGCATTTATCCACATTAAACTGCATCTGCCATGCATCTGCCCACTCACCTAACTTGTCCAGGTCACCCTGTAATCTCCTAACATCCTCATCACATTTCACCCTACCAACCAGCTTTGTATCATCAGCAAATTTGTTAATGTTATTGCTGATACCATCTTCTATATCATTTACATATATTGTAAAAAGCTGCGGTCCCAGCACGGATCCCTGCGGTACCCCACTGGTCACTGCCTGCTATTCCGAAATGGAGCCGTTAATCACTACCCTTTGTTTCCTATTAGCCAACCAATTCTCTATCCAATCTAGTACTTTGCCCCCAATACCGTGCGCCCTAATTTTACTAACAAACCTCTTGTGTGGGACTTTATCAAAAGCTTTCTGAAAGTCCAGGTACACTACATCCACTGGATCTCCCTCGTCCATCTTCCGAGTTACATCCTCTAAAAATTCAAGAAGATTAGTCAAGCATGATTTCCCCTTCATAAATCCATGCTGACTCTGTCCTATCCTGTTACTATTATCCAGATGTGCCGTAATTTCATCCTTTTTAATAGACTCCAGCATCTTTCCCACCACTGAGGTCAGAGTAACTGGTCTATAATTTCCTGTTTTCTCCCGCCCACCCTTCTGAAAAAGTGGCACAACATTTGCCGCACTCCAATCCTCAGGAACCGACCCCGATTCTATTGAACTCTGGAAAATAATCATCAGCGCATCCACGTTTTCCCGAGCCACCTCCTTCAGTACCCTGGGATGCAAGCCATCAGGTCCCGGAGACTTATCAACCTTCAGACCTAACAGTCTCTCCAACACCAAATCCTTGCAAATATAAATTCCCTTAAGTTCAGGTCCTTCAGCCACTGTTACCTCAGGGAGATTGCTTCTGTCTTCCCCAGTGAACACAGATCTGAAGTACCCATTTAATTCCTCTGCTATTTCTTTGTTCCCTGTTTCTGTCTTCAAGGGCCCAATTTTTGTCCTAACCATTTTTTTGCCTTGGACATACCTAAAAAAGCTTTTACTATCCTCCTTTATATTCTTGGCCAGTTTACCTTCGTACCTCATTTTTTCTCTGCGTATTTCCTTCTTACTAATCCTCTGTTGTTCTTTAAAAGCTTCCCAGTCCTCAGTTTTCCCACTTATCTTCGCTAAGTTATACTTTTTCTCTTTTAACTTTATATGTTTCTTTACTTCCCTCGTCAGCCACGGCCGCCCATGTCTCCTCCTGGGATCCTTCTTCCTTTTAGGAATGAACTGATCCTGCAACTTCTGCATTATACACAGAAATATCCGCCATTGTTCCTCCACGGTCTTCCCTGTTAAGGTATTGCACCATTGAACTTTGGCCAGTTGCTCCCTCATAGCTCCATATTTCCCTTTATTCAACTGAAATATTGTCACTTCCGATTGTACCCACTCCCTCTCAAATTGCAGATGGAAGCTTATTGTATTATGGTCACTACTTCCCAATGGCTCCTTCACTTCGAGGTCACTGACCAATTCTGGTTCGTTACACAATACCAGATCCAGAATCGCCTTATCCCTGGTCGGCTCCAGCACCAGCTGCTCTAAAGATCCATCTCTGAGGCACTCCACAAAGTCTCTTTCTTGAGGCCCGATACCATCCTGATTCTCCCAGTCTACCTGCATGTTAACATCCCCCATAACAACTGTAGTAACATCTTTGCGACAAGCCAATTTCAGCTCCTGATTCAACTTACATCCGACATCCAGACTACTGTTTGGGGGCCTGTAGATGACTCCCATGAGGGTCCTTTTCCCCTTAGTGTTTCGAAGCTCTATCCACACTGACTCGACATGCCCTGACTCGAGGTCCCCCCGCGCAAGGGACTGAATATCCTCCCTTACCAACAAGTCCACCCCACCCCCTCTGCCCGTCAGCCTGTCCTTACGATAGCACGTGTAGCCTTGAATATTCATTTCCCAGGCCCTGTCCCCATGAAGCCACGTCTCAGTTATCCCCACAATATCTTATCTGCCAATTTCCAAAAGAGCCTCAAGCTCATCCACCTTGTGTCTAATGCTTCGTGCATTCATATATAGAATTTTTAATTTGTTACTGCTCTCACCCTTCCCCTCAACCCTTATTTCACTCCACTTTACAGCATGATGCCTTTTCCAGTTTTCTGCCTCCTTGATACAGTTGTCTTTCTTGACTTCTCTCGTTCTAACTACCCCTTCAATTTCCTTTTTAAACATCCAGCTTGTCCCCTCCCCCCCGCTACTTAGTTTAAATGTAGCGGTGTTGCAGCAGAAAACCTGCCTGCCAGAATGCCGATCCCTGATCTATTAAGGTGCAAGCCGTCTCTCTTGTAGAATTTATGGTTACCATAAAATATACCCCAGTGATCCAAGAACTTGAAACCTTGCTTTCTGCTCCAGTTCCCCAACCACACGTTCAAGTCCATTATCTCCCGGTTTATGGCCACACTAGCCCGAGAAACTGGAAGCAAACTGGAGATAACCACCTTGGACGTCCTGCTTTTTAGCCTTCTTCCTAGTTCTCCGAAGTCTCGCTGTAGTATGTTCCTCCTCTTCTTCCCGACATCATTTGTGCCGACGTGTACCACCACCTCGGGCTCTTCACCCTCGTCGTTGAGGATGTCCTGCACTCTGTCCGCGATGTCTTTCACTCTAGCACCAGGAAGGCAACACACCATCCTTAAATCCGGTCTGCTGTCACAAAAACCTCGGTCAGTTCCTCTCACGATGGAGTCCCCTATTACCACGGCTCTGTGCGATGTCCGACTCTTCCGCTCTGCTTCTGTGGCAACTTTTGATTGACAGACATGGCTGCCTTGCGAACTGGCAGTGTCATTAGACTCTACTGTGTCCAAAAGCTTCAACTTGTTCCTGACAAGTACTTCTCCCGGCGTCTCTTGCACCTGTCTCCTCTCTGCCTTCCTCATCGTCTGCACTCTTCTGCTCTCTTCTGGCATGATTGATGTAATAACATCAATGAAGGTCTTGTCCAGAAAGATCTCGTTCTCTCGGATGAGCCTAAGATCTTCGAGTTCTTTCGTCAGTGCTGAATCAATTGCAATATATCTCAGTCTGCTATAGGAGAAACGCATTGAGGAGATCCTCGGCCATGATGAGAACGTGGAGGCTCACTGTGTTGAATGACATACTCCTTTCCTGAGGTTTCTGTGCAATCTGTGGGAATGCTCTGTAAATGTTGTCACAAGCTCTCAGATGTTAGGAAGGAGGCCTCTGCAGGGATCGACAGAACTGTGTTTCCTGCTCCCTTTTCCGATATCGAGGCTGGTGCCGGGTGTTCTGTCCGGGTTATCCTTTAAGACCTCGGAGCAGTTTAATACAATTCAGTGTCTTGCTTGGCTGTTTCAGAGACCATTGAAGAGTTTATCACATGTCTCTGTGTGTCTGGAGTCACTTTTAGGCTAGACCAAGAATGCACAGGAGATTCACTTCCTGAAAGTACATTGGAGAAGCAAATTGGTGGTTACAATCGACATTGGCTTCACGGTCATTGTTACTGACACCAGATTTTAGACCTCGACATTTTATTAATTGCTTTTAACTTCCACCAGCTGCTAGAGCATTTGTTTGGTCTGGGTTAGTAATCCAGTGACATTTCCACAACAGCATCAGTTCCACATGGGGACCTATCGGGAACCAAACTGAGCAGGTAATTTTTGTGCTGCTTCACGGCTCTGTCAAAAAGACCTCCCACCCATTTGACTGTCGTAATGAAGTTGAGGGGGCCATATTGGTCATAATGTAATTATTTTCCTCTTAATAGACTTGTCATAATAATTTTCCACATGTCAGATAGATGTCAGACTTGGAAATGGAATGAAATAGCTTCCCCAGGGACACGGCTTGTCGAACATTGCCTATGTCGTACGTACTGTGTTCAGTTGTTTCTTCATGTCACATAGAGCGAATCAAACTGTTTGAAAACTGTCATCTGTGATTCTGTGGGCATCCTGACAAGGTGAGTTGAATCATAAACTCAACACTTCTGGCTGAGTATGGTGTAGATAGGAATCCTTGTCTATTGCCCTGATGTGCAGGGCTGTACATTATTTAGGATAGGGACGTGTGTATGACCCTGTCCTGCAGTGAGTTGATTAATCCATTTATGACTGGGTGTGGCAGGGATGCTGAGCTTCGATCTGATCTGTTCGTCTTGGGATCATTGCGTCCTCTCTATCACATGTTAGTTCTACTGTTTGGAATGTAATCAGTCAAGTGTGGTCGCTTTAACGGGTTCTCATCAGTTTTAGGAGCAGATGGTTCTGACCCTGACATGTTTACCCACATGCGTCACTGAACCATAGTTCAGCTTGATGGTAATTGTAGACTGAGGGATTATCCAGGGCCAAAAGTTAGATTATAGTTTTATATAATTCTGCTTCTGTTGTTGCTGTGGTTTACAGCACCACATGGAATACACGGTTTGACTGCAATATCTCTCATACAGTTCTGCTGCCTGTTCCCCAGTTCACACCGAGATTCATTCACCCATCAGCCATGCATTCAGTGACCTACTCTGGTTTCTGATGTGATACACGTCCAATTTTATATTCTCATTCCACTGAGGGTCTCTCCATGGTGTCACACTTACAGTTTGTCTCATTCCCGCTTTAATATATTCATCTGAATCCTTTCCCTTCCAGTATGTGCTACCTTCTGTGTTTAGAGTGAATACATCTCCCGCTGTTTCTCTCCCTAAGAGTAAGAGGTCTGTAGTGTCAGTGATGCCAGCCTTACACAGTTTCAGAACCAATGATTTTGTGCATCTTTTTTTATCTTGCACTTCCTGGTATATGGCGCTCCAGGTTGGACAGAGGGTTTGAGCAATGTTGACGCTCATCTTTGAAAAACAGAAATTGCTGGGGACGTTAAGCAGGTCTGGCAGCACCTGTGGAGTGAAAGTAGAGTTAGTCATTGGTTCCAATGATCGTTCTTCAAGGCTCACAGATTCTTTTATTGTTCTGGTTTCAGATTTCCGGTATCAACAGTTATTTGTTTAATTGAAAATGTGTTTTGTTCATTTCTGGAGAAACACAAGCAGATCCGCAGCATCTACAGAGACAGAGAAACAGAGTTAGCGTTTCAAGTCCAGTGTGACACTTCTTCAGAACGGAAAAGGATTGGAAAAAGGGCTTTTTAATCCCTTGTCAGAGGTAGTGGAAGTGTGATGGGAAACAGTGTGGAAGCGCAATGCCACTGACGAATGGACTTTTGTTTGTTGTAAAAGAGAATCAAATGTAAAATAAGTATACATTAGGTTGTAAAGGGGGGCATTGGGTTCCTTAATTGAGTGCAAGACAAACGATTCATAAACAGGGCAAGTTCAGTGGGATACCAAGTGAAGGAATGTATGAAGACTTGAGAACAGCTATAAAGGCGTCATGCTGTGAAGTTATGGAATTGAATACCTACTCCTACAGGCTGTAACGTACCAAAGTGAAATGTGAGGTGTTACTCGAGCTGGGTTGTGCTTCATTTGAACATTGCAGCTGCCCAGGACTGAAATGTTAGTTTGAGAGCAAGGTAGGTTATTGAAATGGGAAACAATGAGACGGTCAGGGCTCTTCCTACAGACAGAATGGGAATGTTCCTCAGTGCAGTCTCTGTTTGCTCTCCCCAATTTAAAGGAGACTGAATTGTGAGCAGCAATGACAGGAGATTGAATTGAAAGATTACAAGTGAAATGCTGCTTCTTCTGGAAGGTATGTGTTAGATTGTTAAGAAATGAGGAAAAAGTTTACGATCTTTTCAAATGTCCAACTGTATTTCCTATTATATATAGACTACATAGTTTCGCAACTTGGAGGGAGTAAGCACTACAGATGCGAGAGGACAGAGTTAATAAACTTGGAGCTTGAGAAACACAGAAGACCAGACAGAATCAGAGGAGCAAAAAGGCAATATTTTGATATTGGACCTTTCGTCAGGACTGGTGAGGGGGAGGGGAGCACAGAAATGGAGTGATGGGATATGGCAGGGCGAATGGTTGGCATGATGGTGGCGTATTCATGCAGGTATGAGGTTACTGTGCTTGGTCAGTGAAAAGGGTGGAGCAGATATGTGAGTGAGAAGATGGGCAGGTGGGTCTGGTCAGGGAGAAGGGACGTGGGATAAGGCTGCGTGTGGAGGGATTTTGAAGCTTCTGCAGTCAATATTGTGGCCATTGGGCTATCAGCTTCAAAGGTAAACTCTCAGGTGGTGTTCCTCTGACAGTGGACAGGCTAAGGATGAGCATGTGCTGAAAATGTGTTGCTGGAAAAGCGCAACAGGTCAGGCAGCATCCAAGGAACAGGAGAATCGACGTTTCGGGCATAAGCCCTTCTTCAGGAATTCCTGAATGTCCCCAGATGAGTTGGAGGGCGAATTAAAATGGAAGGTAACTGGAAAGTCGGGTTGGTTGTTGTGTTCAGAGCACTGGTGCTCCATACAGAGCCTGATCCTGCCCCACCAAGCACGTCTCCAACTCCCAATGTTGTCTCTTCTCTATCAGGGAGACCAAAGGGAGTTTCGGGGACATAGTCATGGAGCATATGCTCTCTGCACGCTTTAACCAACCCTACATTCCAGTTACCATTCATTTCAATTACTTGCTCACACCGCCCCCGCCCGCTCATCCAGCGACAGGTCCATCCTTGGCCTCCTGCACTGTCAGAGTGAGGCCAAATGGAAACTAGGGATCACAACCTGATCTTTCAGCTTGAGAGCTTACAGTTCACTGGTCTCAATATTGACTCACTGGCTTCAAAATCTCTCCACCCACAGCCTTATTTCATGTTCCCCTTCCGTGACCTGTCCTAAGCTGTCCCTCTTCCTATTCGCATATCCACTGTACTCTTCCCACTGACCAATCACAATATCCCCTTACTTGCATCCCTTTTCGTCATCCCATCTACGCTTCCTTCAGCCCCACGCCCCTCTCTCTATTTACTTCCCAGCTCCCCTTCCCCGGCCCAGTCCTGATGAAGGCTTTCAGCCTGAAAAGTTGACTTTCCTGTTCCTAGTATGGTGTCTGACCTGCTCTGCTTTTTCAGCTTCATATGTATTGCTATATCCGCAGCAACATATTTTGTTGTGCATTTTATACATTTTATTTTATTTTAGCTGTTTACTGACAAGCATATCTCAACATTCTCACTACAGGGTCAAGGAAACAGTCTCTTTGTCACGAATGTTCCTGTTTGCTTCGAAATGATTTCCTTTGTTTTCACCGTACTTTCAAGTCTGCTGTTCGCAATAGCATTGTAAATGTAACTCTTGTTATGCTGAAGCTTAATCACACCATGTCTAATGTACTTCAGAACTTCCTTGTTCTTATACTCCACACATCTATTCATAAACGTAAGGATCCATTAAGTCCTTCTATACAACAGTTTCAACTTGCCTGGCCATTTGTAATTTCCTGTCTTCTGTGTCCCTCTCTCCTTACATTTACCAGTCCTCCCACTCTCCAAAATTTCCAGAAAGCTCACCAGCAATGCCTCCACAATCACCTTTGGCATTTCTTTAGAACTACGGGGTGTTCTCCAACTAGTCTCACTGATTGATCCAACTTCACCTTCCCAAGCTCCTTCTCCTTACTGGTGGTCGCTATACTCACCTCTACCCTCTGACTGTCTTGAAGTTCTAACATTTTGCTGGTGTCTTCCACCGTGAAGATTGTTACAATGTATTCAATTCCTCTGCCATTCCATTGCTTCTCATAACTATTCAAGCTTTATTTTTCAACATTGCTTTGTTTGTTCTTTACTCCCTGTCTTCCTTGTTATCTGTCTAAAAATCTGTTTCAACGTTCTTTTCCATTATTAAAAAGCATAATATCATATTTCACCCTCTGCTGCCATTTGCTGTAGTTAGTTATCCCTGCTGGAATTTATAGGCTTCGTAATCGTCTAGATTCCCATAAATCTTCAGCACATTGTACGCATTTTCTTTTACTTTTGTCCTGTCCCTGTTTCGTTATCACGCACGGCTGCCTTGTCTTCCGCTGAATATCTTTATTCTTACTTTGGGATGAATTTCTGACGTGCTGCTGAATTATCTCCAGAAACTCCTGTCATTGCTGCTTCACCATATTTCCGTGTTCAGCTCCCCTTTGAACTAACTCTGGCCAACGCCACCCTCCTGTCTTTTTAGTTACATTACTCAATTATAAGCCATCTCATCCAAAAGTGAGCAATAGATGTAAACTGAAAGAGGGACGTTTGAGACTTGGGACACGAAGAACGATTGGAGGATTTATTAACTGGATGGAAAGACAAAGACAGAGAGAATGAATATAGACGTGAAGATGTAAAAATAGAGACGTCTACATGATTGATAGAATTAGATGTGCTTCCCTATTTGGTTTAACAATTCCTGTGTGCAGTGGTCCTTTATGCAGTATATGTGCAACAGATTAATCTGTTGAAATCCTGGATTTGATGCCAGAACATTTATCTCCTTCAATATGAGAGGCACCAACTGTTGACAGAACCCAGCATATGTTTCCTGGTAGAAAATGGATTAGATTAGATTAAATTACTTACAGTGTGGAAACAGGCCCTTCGGCCCAACAAGTCCACACCGACCCGCCACCCACCCATACCCCTAGCCTAACACTACGGGCAATTTAGCATGGCCAATTCACCTGACCTGCACATCTTTGGACAGTGGGAGGAAACCGGAGCACCCAGAGGAAACCCGCGCAGACACGGGGAGAATGTGCAAACTCCACACAGTCAGTCGCCTGAGGCAGGAATTGAACCCGGGTCTCTGGCGCTGTGAGGCAGCAGTGCTAACCACTGTGCCACCGTGCCGCCCACAAACAAGTTGGAACACCAGAAGCAGGAATTTATAACAGCCATCCGATAAGAATGAAACATTAGTTCAGGGAATGCCAGGAAGGGGCAGGAGGCAGACGGTACATTGAGAGAAGGGGAACAAAACCTCTCAGCTGAAGAGTAAATAACATATTAATATTTTATAAATTTTGTATATCACATGCATCATGTTTGTTAAGTATGTCTCTCTTGTTCATTCTGAATATGTTGCACACATATGAATAATCTTATCTATCTGCACACACGCACAGACACAGACACACACACACACATACGCACGCACACACCAATGACTGTTCAGCCATTCTATTTGAAATGATTCTGTTTTGTTTACACTGTCATTTGCCATTCCTTCTTCCGAATAAATTATGTTTCTTTCACTGCATTTTATTTTATTCTGTTTGTCAAGAAGACATTGGGGACTGGTGGGGATGTCACTTTACTCCTCATCAGTCTCCACAGCCACTGTCTTCTATTCCTTTCTGTTTATTAACCCATGAAAAATACGTACTGTATCTGACCCCTGAATCCCAATAACCAGGTCAATTTTAAACAGGACACTTACTTTTGCGCTAAGGCTACAAAACATCTCAAAAGGATAATGCATACAAATTGTGCAATAAGATGTTTGCATCTTTACAAACAGATTATAGAATTGCCTTATGTAAACTATAAACAATTAACTGGTAAGAGCGCTGAGAGTAAAATCCAGGGAAATCCGTATTTCTTGTGTATGTTCGGGGCAGTTGTGCCCAGAAGCAGTTTTAATGTTGGAAGTTGTTGTGGTGGAGGACACTTCAGTGTAGTAACAACATCTCGATTGATGCTGTGTAATGATGACTATTCAGGCAGGTTACTATCCCATCCTCGCTATTGTTGGTATTCCTGGTGAGTCGATCTCTGCCCATTTACTAATTCTCTAACCCGTTGTGAATGTCATCATTTTCTCTGTAGTGTATATTTGGCAAAGATCCAAAATATTGTCTTCGCTTTCAATCACAATTTCCATTTCTATACCATGAATTTCATATCCCTCGCTTACAAGCATCTGAGGAGAAACTAAAGTATTCATAACCACCATTACCCCATTTTATCCTGAACTGATTTATATCTCAATATTCCGTCTACCACAAAACCTGCCCAATCCCACTCCCACCTTCACAATATCCCCAGTCTTCACTTCTGCCTCAACACTGTTTCTGAATAAACCATCATCCACATCTTTCCAGTTACAATTCTCTTCGGGCACCTCTTCTCGTTACATATATTTTGATCACAAACTTTTTCTTGCCTCGACTTGGATCTATGTGAGGTGCAAAGATTGAAGACAGTTTGATTCTAAAATAACTATCAGTATAACCTGTAACCTCAAACGAGGGAGAGGACTATGCTATCAGTGACCAGGAAGTGACCGTTTCATTGAACTGTCTTGATTCTAGAACTTTCTGACCAGGAGTTGGTGTCACGTCCATCATCTCCCAATTGCAGTGTTCTAATGTATTCACACAGTGACGGAATCAATCTCTGCCTGCTGCTGAGGGTAATACCTTCGTCCTGTCTCCATAATGGAAGGTCCGGAAAATCTTCTAGAAATAATATGGGACAGATTGACTGGTAAAAATAAGAACATGATTAGAATTAATAAAGTGAACTTTCTCAAAAACTAATTGAATTGAAGGTTGGCAAGTTACTGCACCAAATGAGTTCCATCCGAGTTTTCAGAGAAGTGGCATTGCAGCTAGTGAATGAGTTATAGAGACATACAGGACAGAAACAGATGCTTCGGTCCAACCAATCCATGCTCACTATTCCAATTCCAAACTAACTTAATCCCACCTGACCGCGCTTGGCCCATATCCGTACAAACCTTTCCTATTCGTGTACTTATCCAAATGTCTTTTAAACGTTGTAACGACAAGAAAGAAGTATTGATTACCCTCCAAATTTCTTTAGAATCTGCAATTTATCGTTCCTGCAGACTGGAAAGTAATTATTGTAATTCTAAATATTTAAAACCAGCGCGGGAGGGAAACGAAAAAAAAATGGGTACCATGATGTTAGGTCTGAGGAAAGTATTAGAACTTTTTATGAGAAATTTTACAACTCGACGTTTGGGAAATCATGATGTGACTTAGTACAGTCAGCTTAGACTTAGAAACCGGAAATCATCGTTGAGAAACCTGTGGAGTTTGTGTTAGTTGATACATCCACAAGAGAGAAAGAGTGCGAGTGGTGTATTTGAATTTGCAGAATACATTTTTTACATTGTTGTTAACAAGTGAGCAAAGGAAGTTGGAGAACATTGGTAAGTTGCAGACGGGGTGATCTGGATATACCACATGGATTGAGAATTGGTCAGTGGAAGCAATACAGTGCTTCTTGCACTTTTATGGATTGAAGGCAGTTACTCATGGGATATCACAAGTTTCAGTGTTTGAACCACAACAATTTGCAAGGCATAGAAATGATTTGGCTATGAGAAATAAACAGAATGCATCTCATTTTGTATTGATTAAATCGTACAAGTTTGAGAAATGTTGTTTTTCAAAAGGACCTGAATGTCCTTGATCATGAGTCACCAAAAATAGCACATCCAAGGCCGTAAGTATTGGCATCTTATATTGTATGCTGCCCTTCATTGTCATATGATTTATGTGCAAAACTAAAGCCGTCTTCCCGTATTTGTAGGGCCTTGATTAGAGATTATTTGGAGCACTGTGTAGAGGTGTGATCTTCTTTATAAGGCACGATGTCATTAACACAGACACTACTGAAGTAAGTATTAGCAGTCTAATCCATGAGATGATGACTCCATGAGGAGACAGTGATGGAACTGAGTATTTAATCTGTCGTGCTAGGAGACAAAGAGGGATGATTGCGCTGAAACGTGAGGATTAGCGACGATCACATATTTCTGAAAGAGACACTGTTAGGGTGAGAAATGATTAATTTATTAGATTTATTGTCACATGTGCCTAAGTCCAGTGAAAGCTTTATTTATGAGCAGTACAGGCAGATGACAGTAAGCAAGGACGCACAGATCATAGGGTGAAAAATAAATGTGGACATAGTAAGGCGTGCAGGTTACAATGCGCAGAACATTCAAAAAACATGATCAACATGAACAAGATCTTTATTATTTGGAGTTACAGAGTCCATTCATCAGTCTAATATAGCATCCATGATACTTTATGTGCCTGAATGATCTCTCCCCACATTAATGTGCCATCGGCATGAGGTCCTACAAGAAAAAGGTAGGGAGTTAGGAACCAACTTAACAAAGTAGGACCTCGGAGGATTGCTACCATTGTCAAGTACTAGTCAGTGTAGGAATGATTAAATAATCAGGAAGAATGTGTGGCTTGAGAGATGGTGCAGGAGGGAGGGGTTCCGATTTTTGTGATATTGGGACCGTTTCTGGGGGAGGTGAGACTATTACAAATTGGACGGTCTACATCTGGATAGGACTGGAGCCAATGTTCGATGGAGTGCATTTGCAAACGCTGTTGGGAAGGGTTTAAACTAATGTGGCAGGGGATCGGGTAAAAAATCTGTTTAGTGAAAAGAAAGGAGGTAGTAACTAAAGCCTAAGTAACTCGATAATGAATTCAACATGACTGAGGGGAAGAGGAGGCAGGAAGCGGAGGATGAACACAGAGGGGCTTGTCGTTTTAATGCAAGAACGTAAGGCAGGTGAACGTAGGGCTTGGAATAGTACCTGGGAATATATTGTTATTGTTGTTACTGAACTTGGTTGAGGGAATGGCGTGATTGACAACTAAATATCCCAGGACATTAATGCTTCAGGCGGGGTAGAGAAGAAGGTAAAAGGGGTGGATGACAAGCATCACTGGTCAAAGAAGATATCACAGCAGTGCTGACGGAGTGCCCCATGGAAGATTCGAGCAGTGAGGCAATATGGGCAAAGCTCAGAAAGAGAAAGGGCGCAGTAACAATGCTGGGATTGTACTACAGGCCTCCCAACACCAATCAAAGTACAAATGTGTAGATAGATCACAGAAAGGTGTGGGAGCAACAGGATGGTGGTGATAGGAGATTTTAATTTTCCCAAAATTGACTGGGATTCACTTAGTGTTAGAGGTCTAGATGGAGCAGAATTTGTAGGACCATCCAGGAGCGTTTTCTAGAGCAGTGTAGAAACAGTTCAACTCTGGAATCGGTCATGCCAGACCTGGTGTTGGGAAATGAGCCCGTCCAGGCGGTGGAAGTTACAGTGGGGGATTACTTTGGGAATAATGATCACAATTCTTTTAGTTTTACAATATTCATGGAGAAAGATGAGAGTGGTCCTAAATGAAGAGTGCTAAACTGGTGGAAGGCCAACTATAGCAAAATTCGGCAAGAGCTGGGGAACGAGGATTAGGACCAGCTGTTTGAAGGGAAATCTGCAAATGATAGGTGGAAGGCTTTTGAGGAGAGGTTAATTAGTGTTCAGGAGAGATATGTTCCTGTGAAAATTATGGATAGAAATGGCAAGGATAGGAAACCATAGATGACAAGTGATATTGTGACACTAACTAAAAGGAAAAAGAATGAGTACATAATATCTAGGTGAACGAAGATATACGAGGCCTAGGAAGAATATTGTGAATGTAGGACCAATCTGAAGTGAGGAATTAAGAGGTCGAAAAGGGGTCATGAGATATCCTTAGCCAGCAGGATTAAGGAAAACCTTAAAGCATTTTGGTCACATAAAACGCGAAAGAGGGTAGCTAGAGAAAGGGCCCAATCATGGACAAAACAGGAAAGATATGCTTGGAGGCAGAGAAATCGGGAGAGATTCTTAATGAGTACTTTGCATCGATATTCACCAAGGAGAGGGGCTGGGTGGATGTTGAGGTTAGGGATAGATCTTTGATTACTCTTTGTCAAGTCTGCATAAGGAGGGAGGAAGTGGTGTGTTTTCCAAAAGACATCAAGAAAGACAAGTCCCCAGGTCTGGATGGGATCTTCCCAAGGTTACTGAGGGAAGCGAGAGAGGAAATAGCTGAGGCTTTCATGGATTTTGTTGCAGCGTCCTTGAACACGGGGGAGGTCCCTGGGGAATGGACAATTTCTAATGGTGTCTCCTTGTTTAAGGAATAATCCTGTAAATTACAGACCTGTGATCCTGACGTCAGTGGTAGGGATGCTACTGGAGAAGATACTGAGGGATAGGATATATACCCATTTAGAATACAATGACTTCTCCGTGCTAGGTAGCATGGTTTTCTGCAGGTATGGTAATGGCTTACAAACTTAATAGAATTGTTTGAAGAGGTGACAATGTTGATTGATGAGGGAAGGGATATAGATGTCATACAGATGGACTTTAGTAAGGCATTCGATAAATTTCCCCATGGTAAATTGAAGAAGAAGGTGAAGTTGCATGCGTGTTCTAGCTAGATGGATAGAAAACTGGTTAGGAAACAGGAGACAGAGAGTAACAATGGAAGGGAGGTTATCAAAATGGAGATCTGTGACCAGTAGTGTCCCACAGGGGCCCTTGCTGCGACATTGGTTTTTGTGGTAGACATAAATGATTTGGAGGAAGGTGTAGCTTGTTTCATTAGCAAGTTTTCAGATGACACTAAGATTGGTGGAGGAGCAGACAGTGAAGGGGACTGTCGGAGAATACAGCAGAATATAGATAGATTGGGGAGATGGGCAGAGAAATGACAGATGGAGTTCAATTTGGACAAATGTGAGGCGATGCATTTTGTCCGATCCAATCCAAGAGCAAACTATACAGTAAATAGTAAAGTATTGGGGAAAATTGATGTACAGAGACATCTAGGTGTTCAGGTCCATTGTTCCCATTGAAGGTGGCAAGGCAGATCAGTAGAGTGGTGAAGAAGGTGTACGGCATGGTTTCCTTCATTGGATCGGGTACTGAATATAAGAGTTTGCAGGTCGTGTTACAGTTGTATAAGACTTTAGTTCAGCCACATTTGGAATACTGCATACAGTCTGGTCGCCACACTAGCAAAACGATGTGGATGCTTTGGAGAGAGTGCAGAGGAGTTTCACCAGTATGTTGCCTGGTATGTAGGGTGCCAGCCATGAAGAAAGATTGAACAAATAAGGATTATTTTCATTAGATAAACGGTGGTTGAGGGGGATCCTGATCCTTGGATGGCGAGGCATATTGAGGATCTGGTAAGGACATTAAAGAAGGCATACATTGGGTTTAAGATATTGGGCTTAAGTGAATCCTTAGATGACTACACAAAGTGTAGAAGCACCCTTAAGAGGGGAATCTGAAGCCTGAAAAAAGGACATGACATGGATCGCTCAGAAAAGGTGAAAGATAATCCCAAGAGGTTCTCTAGTCATATTAAGAGTAGAAGCATGATTCAGGATAGAATAGGTCCACTTACTGATGAGCATGGCTGTCCTTGTGTGTGTGTGTTTGTGGGGGGTATTGTTTAATGAATATTTCTCCTCCATGTTTAATCAGGAGCAAATGATGCATACTAAGGAAGTAAGGAAAACAAGTGGGAATGTTTTGCTCTGCATGCATATTACTAGAGTGGAAGCATTTTCTACCTTAAAGCACAATAGGGTGAATAAATCCCCTGGGCAAGAATATGTCCATCGTCGGATGTTATGGGAGGCTAGGAAAGAAATTGCACAGGCCCTTGCACAGATTTTTGCTTCATCGTTTGCCACTGGAGTGGTTCCATTGTTTAAGAAAGGTAGCAAAGACAAACCAGGGAGCTCTTAGTCAGTGAGTGGAACATCAGTGTTAGGCAAGTTGTTGGAGATGATAATGAGAGACAGGATGAACTAACATTTGGAAATTCAAGGTCTGATTAGAAATAGTCAGCATGGATTAGTGTGCAGGAAAGCATGTCTGAAAAATCTTTTAAATTGTTTCAAAGAGATAACCGTGAGAATACATATGGGAAGGACAATGGATTATCTATATATGGACTTTAGTAAGACGATGGACAAGGTCCCATACGGCAGGTTAGTCAGTGAGTTTAGGTGATTTGCGATCCAGAGAGAGCTAGCTAATTGGATTCAAAATTGGCTCAATGGTAAGAAGCAGAGGGTGATGGTTGAAGATTGTTTCTCCGACTGGAGGTCTATAATTAGTGCCACTGGTGTCAGTGCTGAGAACTTTGTTATTTGTTATTTACATAAATGTTCTGCATGTGAATATACAATGCATGATGAGGGCCATAAGACATTGGAACAGAAATTGAAATATTCAGCCCATCGAGTCTGCTCCACTATTCAGTCATGGTTCATAAGTTTCTTAACACCATTCTTCTGCTTTCTCGCCATAACCCTTGATCCCCTTGACAATCAAGAGCCTGTCCATCTCAGTCTTATATATACTCAGTAAGCTGGCCTCCACAGCCTTCTGTGGCACTGAATTCCATGGATTCCCCACTCTCTGGCTGAAGAAGTTTCTCTTTGTCTCCGTTCTAAAAGCTGTTCCATTTACTTTGAGGCTGTGCCCTCGGGTACTAGTCTATTTTACCAATGGAAATATCTTCACAACATCTATTCTGTCCAGACTATTCAGTATATTTCAATTAGATCTCCTCTCATCCTTTTAAAATCCATTAAGTAAAGATCCAGAGTCCTCAAAGTTTCCTCATATGTCAAGCTTTTCATTCCTGGGACCATTCTCGTGAAACTCCTCTGAGCACATTCCAAGGCCAGTATAAATCTTCTGAGATAAGGGGCCCAAAACTGCACAACATACTCCAAGTACTCCCAAGAAGTTTACTACATTTATGGATGATACCATTAGGAGGTATCGTTGATAGCGATGAACATTATCAGAAATAATAGAGGGATTTTAATCTGATGGGGAAGTGAGCTGAGGATTGGCAACTGCAATTAAATACAGATAAGGCGGAGGTGTTACACTTTGGAAAGTAAAACAAAGATAGGGGTTATACAGTAAATGGTTAGATTCTGAGGAATGTTGTGGAACAGAGGGACCTCGGATCACAAGTCCATATTTCACGGGAAGAGGCGTCACGGGTAGAAAGGGCGGTAAAGAGGGCGTTTAGCATGCCGGCCTTCAACTATCAAAGCATTGAATATAGGAGTTGGGACATTATGCTACCATTCTGTAAGTCGTTGGTGAGGCCACACTTCGAGCATTGTGTACAGGTTTGGTCATCCTGTTAACCTGAAACGAGTGCAAAGAAGTTTGACAAGAATGTTGTCAGGACTAATAGGCCAGCGTTATAAGGAGGGGTGGGTCAGGTTCGGATATCATTCCTTGGAATGTAGGAGAATGAGGGGGTGTTTTTATGGAGATGCATAATATTACACGGGCCATAGATAGGGTGAATGCATCGAGTCATTTTCCCAGAGATTACAGACTGAAAACTACAGGGCCTTTTTTTTCACGTGAGGGGGAAAGATTTAAGAAGGACCAGAGAGGTAACTACATTATGCAGAGAATGTTTTTGAAATGGAATGGGCTGCCAGAAAAAGTGGTTGAGGCAGGTACAATAGCAACATGTAAAACAAATGAATTGATACATAGATGGGAAGGGTTGAGAGTGATATGGTTCAAATGTGGGCAATTGGAATTAGTTGAGTGGGCAGCATGGTCAGCACAGACCAGTTTGGGCCGAAGGGCCAGTTCCCATGCTCGATCACTCTATGATTCAATGACACTCCATTCAAGTCAGTGACACAGTGTCACTCCGGCTTATACTAGCCCACACCACGTCACTGTCAGGGGGACACTCTGGGTTACATCAGCTCACACCATGTCACTGTCAGGGGGACACTCTGGGCTATACAATCCCACACCATATTACTCTCGTGGGACACTCGTGGATAGAGCAGCCCACATCATCTCGCCATGCAGTGGCTTCTATCATGTGATTGTCAAAGTTGCAGATGTTATCTACCTGCTTGGTAATGATCTCTAGGAGGTCAGTAATCCCCATACATACACTTGCCCTTTACTATGTAACAAGCCCGAACCTCTTTGCCGTTTAGGGAGTCGAGGGGGAGTATCGGTTTTGCTGAGGGGACAGATGTAATTCTAAGAGCATATCCTTACCTCCTGCTAAGTCCAAACGGTCTCCTTGCCCAAGCGGGTTAGACCATAAATAAGATAGTTTCAGTTTGGATGGCTAATAATTCCTGCAGATCCTCCTCAGGAAAAGGTACTGAGAAATGTGTAAGCCAGAAGTGGGACTTTACAGTTACCCAAAGCCATACCACCTCTCCAATGCGCGCAGAATACAGATCAAACTGAACGTTGAGTAGGGAAACCCCAGCCCCATTCCCAAGTAGTTGGGCAGGGAACAGTAGTTATGAAAACTGCCCTATCAGCTACAGCACACGAATTACCTGTTTCATTCAGAACAATGAAGTTATTCACTTTGCCATGGCTGACAAAAATAATATCCAGGTTTAGTTTAGATAATGAAGGGGGCTTCCTAATATGAAGCAGGCCTGCCTTTTTGACAACCCTAAAAGTATAGTTAGTCCATAGCTGCAAAATACGGTCGCACTGGGCTCTTAGGGTGAAAGCAATTCAATAAAAAGTGGTGGGTCTTTCAGTAAGAGATGTGATTACTGTCCCAGATTGGTTCATTCCACCCCACAATTGAGAAGATGGAGGTGCTGTTAGGGGTCTCATAGTAAGGTGTGTGCCATTAAATACCACAAAGAGCCTGAATATCCACAATAACAGGGACACACTCCTCCAGTAGGCATATGCATGAGGTGTGAGGCGCCACAGGGACGCAGTAGCAGTTGGTGCATTGGACAAAGGCACATGGAATAAACAGTCACATTCACTTAAGTGCTTCCCCATCCTGTACAGTTGTAACAAATAGGATAGGTTTCCCCGGACTTATTATAGGAATTCCACAGGCTAGCAGGTGGGGATAAGTAATAATCAAAGGAAAGATTCTATCCGATAAATGCCTAACAGGTGTTCCATACTCTCTAGTTTGTATTCAGGAGGGGGAAAGGGGTCAAAGAGTCCTTTGCTGATGTGAGGACGTAACGCACCACTTCATGATGGCTGAATATTTGATGATGACTTTGCAAAAGCAAATTGTTAGTGAAGGACTACATCTCCCCCTTTCTCTTTTGCAACGTGCCGATTTAGACCTCTTTGAGTGGAGGCAACGCTTACCAGAAACACCAAAAGCACAACTGAAATCAAACTGGCACAAAACACCTTGACAGGGTAAAGCCCAATGAACTTTTCGAAATTCTTGGTGCACTTGATCATTGCGACAGTCATTCTTGGTAACATTCCATGCATCAAAGGAATCAGTTTCTCGGGCACGTAAGGACATATTTTCAGCCATTGAGGTTGGTGGCTGCAGCTTGTCCAAATCATGATGAGAATAAAAGAGTTGGAAATTCAATAATTGGGATATTGTTGAGGGAGGGGAGCAGCACTGACCTTAGACTGAAGATCTCCCAAAACTTTGGTCAAAGAAAGAACACAGGAGGACATATCCTCAGTCATGTGTTTGAAATGAATACGGGAGGAGGCATCATTCCAATGTGAGAGGACAGCTCGACTTCGGATGATTTCGGCTGGGGACAAGCGAGGTTTCCCCACGGGAGTTTACTGTAGGTGGAACAATACCAGAGGCACCAACCTCACCCAGGAAAGACTTGTATCAGAAGTCCATTTGGTAAGTTTAGTTTTCAGACTCTGGTCACCAGGCTCCACGAACCCTGCAGCCTGTAGGCAATAAGCACAATGAAGTTGGTGGTGGATCCCAAAATGAGAGCATAATTCCTCATTAATATCTACAATAAAATGGGGGGAATTGTCAGAATGTAGAGAAAAGCAAATACCAAAGCAGGTAATAATCTCCTTGAGTAAAATATTTACAATTTTAGCAGTAACGTTGGAAGTGAGGTAAGCTTCAACCCATCAAGGAAAAAACATTAACAATGACCAAAACATACTTATAGTGCTGACAACTTTGCAACTCAATGAAGTCTTTAAACATCTTTTGCAGTTGGCATTAGTTTGTCAGAGGTCGACTCACACTTGTCAGAGAGCATAGAACATAGAACGTACAGCACAGAACAGTCCCTTTGACCCACAATGTTGTGCCGAGATTTAATTCTAATGTAGAATATAGTAACAACCTATGCACCCCTCAACTCACTGCGATGCATGTGCATGTCCAGCAGTCGCTTAAATGTCCCCAATGACTCTGCTTCAACCACTACTACTGGTAACGCATTCCATGCATTCACAACTGTGTAAAAAAACCTCTGACATCTCCTTATACCTTCCTCCTAATATTTTCAAACTATGAGTGCTAATACCAGTCATTCCTGCCGTGGGGAAAGTTCTCTGGCTATTGACTATCAGTTCCTCTCATTATTTTGTACACCTCTGTCTGGTCACCTCTCTTCCTCCTTCTCTCCAGAGAGAAACGTCCGAGCCTATTCAACCATTCTTTATAAAGCAAGCCCTCCAGTTAACATCCTGGTAAACTTCTTTGCACCCTCTTCCAAGCATCTGTATCTTTCCTATAGTAGGACGCTCAGAACTGGACACAACATTCCAAGTATTGCCTCACCAGGGACTTGTAGAGCTGCAGCAAAACCTCACGGCTCTTAAGCTCTATCTCCCTGTTAATGAACGCCAAAATACCATATTCTTTCTTAACAACCCTATCCACTTGTGTGGCAACTTTGAGGAATATATGTACTTGCACACCAAGATCCCTCTGTTGCTCCAAAATGCCAAGTATCCTGTCTTTAATCCTATATTCAACATTCAAGTTCCATTATTCAAAATGCATCACCTCGCATTTATCCAGGTTGAACTCAATCTGCCATTTCTCAGCCCAGCTCTGCATTCTATAATCAGGCTGCAGCCTGCATTGTCCTCTATACTATCAACGACACCACCAAAATTTGTGTCATCTGCAAATTTACAAACCCACCCCTCAACCTCCTCATCCAAGTCAGTTATAAATACTACAAAGAGCAGAGGCCCAAGTACAGAGCCTTGCGAGACCCCACTTTACACTGTCGTCCAGGAAGAATACATTCCATCTACAGCCACTCTCTGCTTTCTGTCAGCCAGCCAATTCTGTATATACCTGTTTAATGCCTGGAAACAGAGGGTTGATGGAGGGTTGTCTGTGTATGTCTGATTAATGGTTGGTGATCGGGTGGTGGTGCAGGGTTAGTGTGTGTTTTCTGTACATATCTGTTTAATGACTGGAGACTGACTGGTGGTGGTCGAAGGTTGTGTGTGTATGTCTGTGCATATCTGCTCAATGGAAAGAGAATAGGGTGGTGGTGGAGGGTTGTGTGTGTGTGTATTTCTGTGTATCTCTGTTTAATGAAAGCAGATAGGGTTATCGTGGAGGGGTGTGTGAGATTCTGTGTATACCTATTTAAGGGCTGGAGACAGGGTGGTGATAGAGGGTTGTGCGTGTGTATTTCTGTGTATATCTGCTCAATGGCAGGACAACAGGGTGGTGGTAGAGGGTTGTGTGTGTGTTTCTGTGTATATGTGCCTAACGCCAGGAGAAGGGTGGTGGTGTGTGTTTCTGTGTATATCTGTTAAATGGCAGGAGACAGGGTAGTAATGGACGGTTGTCTGTGTCTTCCTGCATATATCTGCTGAATGTCAGCAGGCACGTTGTTCATGGAATATTATGTGTGTTTCTGCATGTATCTATTTAATGGCAGGAGACAGGGTGGTGGTGGAGGATTGTGCCTGTATGTGCGTTTTTGTGTATATCTGTTTCAGGGCAGTAGGCAGGGTGTTCGTAGAAGGTTGTGTGTGTGTGTTTCCGTGTATAACTATTTGATGACAGGAGACAGGGTGGTGAAGGAGGTTTTCGTGAGAGTGTGTGTGCGTTTCTGTGCATATGTGCTTAATGGCACGAGACAGTTTGGTCTGTGTGTGTTTTCTTTTGTTGTGTGTATGTTTCTGCAAATATCTATTTAATGGCAGGAGACAGGGTGTTGTTGGAGGGTAGAGTGTCTGTGTCTGTGTGCTTACTGGCAGGAGACAGGGTGGTGGTAGAGGGTTGGGTATGTATGCGTGTTTCTGTGTATATCTGTTTAAGGTCAGTAGGCAGGGTGTTCGTTGAAGGCTGTATGTGTGTTTCTGTGTATATCTGTTCACTGGCAGGAGAGAGAGTGTGGTGGTCGAGGGTGGTATATGTGTTTCTGTGTATATCTGTTTAATTGCAGGAGACAGGCTGGTGGTGGAGGGTGGTATGTGTTTGTTTTTGATTATATCTGTTTCATGGCAGGAGGCATGGTGGCGGTTGAAGGTTGTGCGTGTGTTTCTGTGTATATCTGCTTAATGGCAGGCAACAAGATGTTCCTCGGGGGTTTTGTGTCTGTGTGTGCGTTTCTGTGTATATCTGTTTAATGGCAGAAAACAATGTGGTGGCTGACAGTTGTGTGTTTATGTATTTCTACGTTTAGCTGTTTAATGGCAGGAGACAGGGTTGTGGTGGAAGTTTGTGTGTGTGTTTTTCTGTGCATGTCTGTTTAAAGGTAGTAGACAGGGTGATGGTGTTGAGATGTGTTTGTGGCTCTGTTTATATCTGCTTAATCGCCAGAGAGTGTGTGATGGTGGAGGGTTGTGTGTGTGTGTTTGTATGTATATCTGATTAATGGCAGCAAACAGGGTGGTGGTGGAGGGTTCTGTATATGTGTGTGTGTTTATATGTATATCTGTTTAGTGGCAGGAGACAGGGCGGTGGTGGAGTGTAGTGTGCGTGTATGTGTGTATATCTACTTAATGGCATGAAATAAGATGGTGGTGCAGGGTTGTGTGTGTGCTTCTGCATACATCAGTTTAATGTCGGGTGACAGGGTGGTAGTGGAGGGTTGAGTGTGTGTGTTTCTGTAGATATCTATTGAATTTCAGGATACAGGGATGTGGTAGAGGTTTGTGTGTGTTTCTGTGTACATGTGATCAACGGTAGAAAAAACTTGTTGGTGTAGTATCGTGTGTGTGTTTCTGTGTATTGCTGTTTAATGGCAGGAGACAGGATGGTAGTGAAAAGTCGTGTGTGTTTCTGTGTATAATTGATTTATGGCAGCAAGCAGGGTAGTGGTGGAGGGTTCTCTATGTGTGTGTTTCTATGTATACCTGTTTAATTGCAGGAGACCGGCTGTTGGTGGAGGATGGTATGTGTTTGTTTCTGAGTACGTCTGTTTCATGGCAGGAGACATGGTGGCGGTTGATGGTTGTGCATGTGTATCTGTGCATATCTGCTTAATGGCAGAAAACAAAGTGGTGGTGTACGGTGGTGTGTGTATTTCTATGTATATCTGTTTAATGGCAGGAGACAGGGTTGTGGTGGGGGGTAGTGTGTGTGTTTTTGTGGATATCTGTTTAATGAGAGGAGACAGTGTGGTGGTGGAGGCTTGTCTGGATATTTCTGTAAATAACTGTTTAATTGCAGCATACAGGGTGCTCTTGGAGGTTAGTGAGTGTGTGTTTCTGGATGTAACTGTTTAATGAATGTAGATAGGGTGGTCGTGGAGGGTTGTGTGTGTTTCTGTGTATGTTTGTTTTATGGCAGAAAACAATGTGGTAGTGAAGTGTTGTGTGTGTGTTTCTGTGTATCTCTGTTTAATTGCAGGAGACAATGTGGTGCTGGAGGAATGGGTGTGCGTGTTTTTGTGTATATCTGTTAGACAGGAGACCGGGTGGTGATGGAGAGTTGTCTGTATGTTTCTGTAAATATATGTTTAATTGCTAAATGACAGTAAACAAATTGCTGTTCAAGGGGTATGTGTGTATGTGTGTGTGTGTAATGGCAGGAGACAGGGTGTTGGTGTCGAGCTGGGTGAGTTTCTGTTTAATCACCGGAGAGTGTGTCAGTGGGGAGGTGTGTGTGTGTGTGTGTGTGTGTGTGTGTGATTGGGGAGGTGTGAGGTGTGAGTGTGATTGGGGAAGTGTGAGTGAGTGAGTGTGTGTGATTGTGTGAGTGTGTATCTGATTAATGGCAGCAAACGGGTTGGTGGTGGAGGGTTCTGTATGTGTGTGTGTTTCTGTGTATATCTGTTTCAGGGCAGGAGACAGGCTGGTGGTCGATGGTTTTCTGTGCGTATTTCTGTGTATATCGGCTCATTGGCAGGAGAACAGCGTGGTGGTGGAGGGCTGTGTGTGTGTTTCTGTGCATATCTGTTTATTGCCAGGAGACAGGGTGGTGATGTAGGGTTGTATGTGCGTGTTTCTGTGTCTATTTGTTTAATAGTAGTAGACAGGGTGGTGATGGAGGGTTGTGGGTGTATTTCTGTGTGTACCTGTTTAATGGCAGGAGGCAGGGTGTTTGCGGAGTGTTGTGTGCGTGTTTCTGTATACATCTATTTAATGGCTGTGCACAGAGTGGTGGTGGAGGGTAGTGTGTGTGCGTGTTTCTGTGTATAACTGTTTAATAGAGAAAGTGAGGACTGCAGATGCTGGAGATCAGAGCTGAAATGTGTTGCTGGAGAAGCGCAGCAGGTCAGGCAGCATCCAAAGAACAGGAGAATCGACGTTTCGAGCATGAGCAGCACTCACTTTATTGAAGAAGGGCTCTTGCCCGAAACGTCGATTCTCCTGCTGCTGGATGCTGCCTGACCGGCTGCACTTTTCCAGCAACACATTTTCAGCTACAACTGTTTAATGACAGGAGACAGGGTCGTGCTGGAAATTAGTGTGTATGTTTCTGTATGTATCTGTTTAATTGCAGGACACAGTGGTGGAGGAGGGTGGTATCTGTGTGTTTCTGTGTATATCTATTTAATGGCAAGAGACAGTGTGGTGGTAGAATGTCGAGTTTCTGTGTTTCTGTGTCTATGTGGTTACTGGCAGGAGACAGGATGGTGGCGGAGGGTTGCTATGTATGAGCGTTTCTGTGAATATCTGTTTAAGGGTAGTAGACAGGGTCTTCGTGGAAGGTTGTGTGTGTGTTTCTGTGTATATCTGTGTAATGGCAGGAGTCAGGGTGGTGGTCAAGAGTTTGTGTTTGTTTGTTTCTGTGTATATCTATTTAATGACAGGAAACAGGGTGATGGTTCGAGGATTGTGGGTGCATTTCTGTGTATATCTATTCAATGGCAGAGTTCAGGGTGATGGAGTCGAGATGTGTGTGTCTGTTTATACCTGCGTAATCGCCGGAAAGTGTGTGATGGACGTGTGTGTGTGCGCGTGTGTGTGTCTGTGTTATGGCAGCCGACAGGATGATCGTGGAGGTTTGTGTGTGCGTGTTTTCATGTATATATGTTTAATGGCAGGAGACGGAGGTGGTTTAGTTTTGTGTGTTTCTGTGTATATCTCTTTATTGACAGGAGGTAGGGTGTTAGTGGAGGGTTGTGTTTCTGTGTGATTTTGTGTACATCTGCTTAATAGCGGGAGACAGCATGGTGATGGAGGGTTGTGTTGCATGTTTCAATGTATGTCTGATTAATCGTAGGAAACAGGGTGTGGTGGAGGGTTTTGTGTGTGTGTTTCTGTGTATATCTAGAAAATAGAACATAGAACAATACAGCACAGAACAGGCCCTATGGCCCACAATGTTGTGCCGAACATTTGTCCCAGCTTAAGCACCGATCCATGTATATATCCAATTGCCGCTTAAAGGTCACCAATGATTCTGACTCTGCCACTCCCACAGGCAATGCATTCCATGCCCCCACCACGCTCTGGGTAAAGAACCTACCCCTGACATGCCCCCTATACCTTCCACCCTTCACCTTAAATTTATGTCCCTTGTAACACTGTTGTACCCAGGGAAAATGTCTCTGGCTATCTACTCTATCTATTCCCCTGATCATCTTATAAACCTCTATCAAGTCACCCCTCATCCTTCACTGTTCCAATGAAAAAAGGTCTAGCACTCTCAACCTATCCTCGTACTACCTATTCTCCATTCCAGGCAACATTCTGGTAAATCTCCTCTGCACCCTCTCCAAAGCTTCCACATCTTTCCTAAAGTGAGGCGACCAGAACTGCACACAGTACTCCAAATGTGGCCTAACCAAGGTCCTGTACAGCTGCAACATCACCTTATGACTCTTGAATTCAATCCCTCTGCTAATGAACGCTAATACACCATAGGCCATATTACAAGCTCTATCCACCTGAGTGGCAACTTTCAAAGATCTATGAACATAGACCCCAAGATCCCTCTGCTCCTTGACCTTACTAAGAACCTAACAGTTAACCCTGTATTCCGCATTCTTATTTGTCCTTCCAAAATGTACAACCTCACGCTTGACAGTGTTGAACTCCAACTGCCACTCCTCATCCCAGCTCTGCAGCATATCTAAGTCCCTTTACAGAAGACAACAGCCCTCCTCACGATCCACAACTCCACCAATCTTCGTATCGTCTGCAAATTTAATGACCCACCCTTCGACTCCCTCTTCCAAGTCATTAACAAAACCTACAAACAGCAGAGGACCCAGAACAGATCCCTGAGGAACTCCACTTGTAACTGGGCTCCAGGCTGAATATTTATCATCTACCACCACTCTCTGACTTCAACCGGTTAGCCAGTTCTCTATCCAACTGGCCAAATTTCCCTCTGTCCCATGCCTCCTGACTTTCCGCGTAAGCCTACCATGGGGAACCTTATCAAATGCCTTACTAAAATCCATGTACACTATTACCATTGCTCTACCCTCATCCATATGCTTGGTCACCTCTCAAAGAATTCAATAAGACTTGTAAGGCAACACCGACCCCTCACAAATCCGTGCTGGCTGTCCCTAATCAAGCAGTGTCTTTCCATTTACTCATAAATCCTATCCCTCAGTACCCTTTCCATTACTTTGACTACCACCGAAGTAAGACTAACTGGCCTGTAATTCCCGGGGTTATCCTATACCCTTTTTTTGAACAGGGGCACAACATTCGTCACTCTCCAGTCCCCTGGTACCACTCTCGTTGACCGTGAAGACGAAAAGATCATTGCCAACGGCTCTGCCATTTCCTCTCTTGCTTCCCACATAATCCTAGGATATATCCCGTCAGGCCCGGGGGACTTTCTATCCTGAAGTTTTTCAAAATGCCCAACACATATTCCTTCCTAACAAATATCTCCTCTCGCTTACCAGTCCGTTTCATATTCTCCTCATCAACAATATGGTCCCTCTCATTTGTAAATACTGAAGAAAAGTACTCATTCAAGACCTCTCTTATCTCTTCTGTCTCAATAAACAGCCTACCATGACTGACTTTGATCGGACCTACCCTCGTTCTCGTCATTCTCATGTTTCTCACATATGCATAAAAGGCCTTGGGGTTATCCTTGATACTACCCGCCAAAGATTTTTCATGCCCTCTCTCAGCTCTCCTAATCCCCTTCTTCAGCTCCCTCCTGGCTATCCTGTATTCCTCCAACGCTCTGTCTGAACCTTGTTTCCTCAGCCTTATGTAAGCCTCCTTCTTCCTCTTTACAAGACATTCAACCTCCCTCATCAACCAAAGTTCCCTCACACGACCATCTCTTTCCTGCCTGACAAGTACATACATATCAAGGACACGTCGTATCTGTTCCTTGAAAAAGTTCCACATTTCAATGACATCCTTCCCTGACATCCTATGCACCCAACCTATGCTCCTCAGATCCTGTCTTGCAGCATCGTATTTACCCTTCCCCCAATTGAAAAACCTACCCTGTTGCATGCACCTATCTCTCTCCTAACCAAGGTGAAAGTCACAGAATTGTGGTCGCCATCACCAAAATGCTCACCCACTAACAAGCCCATCACTTGCCCTGGTTCGTTACCGAGTACCAAATCCAATATGGCCTCCCCTCTGGTTGGACAATCTACATACTGAGTTAGAAAAGCTTCCTGGACGCACTGCACAAACACCGCCCCGTCCAATCTACTTGATCTAAAGAGCTTCCAATCAATATTTGGGAAGTTGAAATCGCCCATGACTAGTACCCTGTGGCTTCTGAAACTTTCCAAAATCTGTTTCCCAATCTGTTTCTCCCCATCTCTGCTGCTATTGGGGGGCCTATAGTAAACACGCAACAATGTGACTGCTCCTTTCCTATTTCTGACTTCAGCCCATACTACCTCCAAAGGCAGATCCCCTCAAACTTCCTTTCTGCAGCCATTATACCATTTCTAATTAGCAATGCCACCCCCCCCCTCTTTTTTACCACCCTCCCTAATCTTACTGAAACATCTGTATCCAGGAACCTCCAACAACCATTCTTGTCCCTCTTCTATCCATGTTTCCGTCATGGCCACAACATCGTAGTCCCAAGTACCAATCCACGCCTTAAGATCACCCACCTTATTTCTGATACACCTTGTGTTGAAGTGTACACACTTGAACCCAACTCTGTGTCTGCAAGTATTCCCTGACAGTGCTACCTTCTCCGCAGCCTCCCTACATTCTTGGACATCCTGAAAAACAGCTAACCTACTTGCTGGACTACAAGGATGGATCTCATCCAACTGCAAAATTCGGTTAAACCCCCCCAAAGAGTTCTAGCACAACTACCTCCTAGGATATTGGTGCCCTTCTGGTTCAGGTGCAATCCGTCCTGCTTGTACAGGTCCCACCTTCCCCAGAATGCGGTCCAAATACCTGAAGCCCTCCCTCATACACCTTCCTTGCAGCCACGTGTTCAATTGCACTCTCTTCCTATTCCTTGCCTCACTGTCATGTGGCACCGGCAACAACCCAGAGATGACGACTCTGTCCGTCCTAGCTTTTAGCTTCCAGTCTAACTCCCTGTGCTCTTGAATGACCTCCCAACCTCTATTCCTACCTATGTCGTTGGTGCAAAAATGCACTACAACTTCTGGCTGCACACCCTCTCCCTTAAGGATTCTGAAGACACGGTCCGAGTCGTCTCGGACCCTGGCACCCAGGAGGCAACAAACCATCCGAGAGTCTCGCCCATGTCCACAGAACAGCCTGTCTGTCCGTCTAACTATAGAGTCTCCTATAACTAGCGCTCTCCTCCTCTCCCCATTTCCCTTCTGAGCCTCAGAGGCGGACTTCGTGCCAGAGACCTGGTCAGTGCAGCTTACCCCTGCTAGGCCGTCCCCCCAACATTATCCAAAGTGGTATACTGATTGTTGGGGGGGACGGCCACAGGGGATCCCTGCACTGCCTGCTTCATCCCCCTCCCATTTCTAACTGTTACCCAGCTACCTCTGTTCTCTGGCGGAATTATGTCCCTGCAGCTTCCATCTATCACCCACTCAGCCTCTCGAAGAAGGCTCAGTTCAACCAACTCCAGCTCCAGTTCCCTCACGCCTTCTGTGAGGAGCTGGAGCTGGAGCTGGCTGCACTTCCTGCAGATGAAGTCGGCAGGAGCATCGGTGGTCACCCCTACCTCAACTATCCTACACGAGGAACATTCTACTGCCTGCACTGCCATAACTCGACACTTAGTCCCCAAAACAAGAACACCAAGTAGCTTACCTTTTTTTTAGGTTCGAGGTGGAGGGAGGGTGGGAGATACTACACGTGTATTGTCTCGGGTTCCTTCTCCACTCAATTAACAAGTGCTTACCTTCCTGACCGGCTTTGTGCTCCGACTTCTCTTCCGCCTACCTGCCGCCCCCTCTGCTGCAAAAAGCTGTTTAATGGAAGGTGACAGCGTGATGGTAGAGGGTTCTGTGTGTGTGTTTCTGCATATATTTGTTTAATGGCAGGAGACAGGGTGGTGGTGGTGGAAGTTTGTGTGCATGTGTTTCTGCCTATATCTGTTTAATAACTGGAGACAGGTTTTCGTGCTGGTTGGTGTGTATGTGTTTCTGCATATCCCAGTTTAATGGCGGGATGCAGGGCGACGGTGGAAGGTTGTGTGTGTGTTTTTCTGTGTATATCTGATTATTTGCAGGAGACAGGGTGGTCGTGGAGGGTTGTGTGTGCGTTTCTATGTATATCTGTTTAATGACAGGAAGCAAATTGGGTGTCAAGGATTGTGTGCGTGTGTGTGTTTGTGTGTATATCTCTTTAATGGCAGCAGACAGGATGTTCATGGAGGTTTGTGTGTGTGTATTTCTGTATAGATCTGTTTAATCATAGGAGACAAGGTGGTCATGGAGTGTTTTGTGTGTGTGTTTCTGTGATATTTGTTTCATGGCAGGAGACAGAAAGGTGGTTTAGAGTTTTGTGTGTGTTTCTGCGTATATCTGTTTATTGACCGTCGGCAGGGTGTTAGTGGAGGGTTGTGTGTGTTTCTGTCTATAGCTGCTTAAGAGCGGGAGACAACGTGGTGGTGCAGGATTGTGTTGTGTGTTTGAGTGTATATCTGATTAATGACAGGAAACATGGTTTTGGTGGAGGGTTGTGTGTGTGTGTTTCCATGTATATCTATTTAATTGAAGGAGACAGCGTGCTGATGGAGGGTTGTGTGTGTGTGTTTCTGCATATATTTGTTTAATGGCAGGAGACGGGATAGTGGTGGAAGGTTGTGTGCTTGTGTTTCTGTCTATAACTATTTAATAACAGGAGACAGGTATTGGTGCAGGTTGGTGTGTATGTGTTTCTGCATATTCCTGTTTAGTCGCGGGAGACAGGGCGGCGGTGGAGGGTTGTGTGTGTGTGTGTGTGTGTGTTTGCATATATCTGTTTAATGGCAGGAGACAGTGAGTTGTTAGAGGGTTGTGTGTGTCCATTGCTATGTATTTCTGTTTAATGGCAGGAGACAGAGCAGTAGAGGGGGATTGTGTGTGTATTTCTGTGTATATCTGATCAATAGCAGGAAACAACTTAGTGGTGTAGGGTTGTGTGTGTGTGTTTCGGTGTACAACTGTTTACTGGCAGG
The DNA here is from genome assembly GCF_047496795.1 of Chiloscyllium punctatum. Taxonomy (NCBI): domain Eukaryota; kingdom Metazoa; phylum Chordata; class Chondrichthyes; order Orectolobiformes; family Hemiscylliidae; genus Chiloscyllium; species Chiloscyllium punctatum. The sequence continues at coordinate 211,180 of NW_027309889.1, read as the reverse complement.
AGACAAGTGGTGGTGGAGGGTGGCTTGTCTGTGCTCTGTGTATACTTGTTGTGGTTCTGTTCGCCGAGCTGTGAACTTCTGTTGCAGATGTTTCGTCCCTGTCAAGGTGACATCCTCGGTGCTTGAGAGCCTCTTGTGAAGCGCTTCTGTGATGTTTTCTCCGGCATTTATAGTGGTTTGTCTCTGCCGCTTCTGTTGTTGGGTCAAGCTGTCCGTTTCTGCAGCCGGTATATTGGGTCCAAGTCGATCTGTTTGTTGATAGAATCTGTGGATGATTGCCATGCATCTAGGAATTCCCTGGCTGTTCTCTGTTTGGCTTGTCCTGTCATAGTAGTATTGTCCCAGTCGTACTCATATTGCTTGTCATCTGTGTGTGTGGCTACTAAGGATAGCTGGTCATGTCGTTTCATGGTTAGTTGGTGTTCATGGATGCGGATCGTTAGCTGTCTCCCTGTTTGTCCTATGAAGTGTTTTGTGCAGTCGTTTCATGGACTCCATCAAGTCACATTTCAAAAATCATTTTAACCCACGTGCTCAGACATATAATGAAACATCTCTGTTGGATGTGAACCTTTAGGCTCAGATGTCGGCGCAGTACCACTACTCAACAATAGCCCCTAAAGCTGCAACATGATTCTCCTGTGTTTGTTCATCAGCTTTCTTTGAACGTACTCTGACACCCCCCCCCCCACAACAGAATCGAGATCATCTGTTCCAGAGAAGGTGACACTGCCACAAGTTCATGGAAGGGAATCGAATTCAGAGCTATGACCCAGGGGCAGGTGTGTGACACACGACACAAGACTTAAAATAAGACTCAAATTCTGGGCATGGTTTAAGTGTCAGTTTTCAGCTCTACATGGATATATTACATTCTGATTAACATTACTGAAAAACACAGGCAACAGTTCGCATTGTTAAACAAATAAAAGATATTAGCCTCAACTATAGGATGACGAGTGCATGTGCTCTGCCATCGAGATTAACAATGAACTTCTTTAATTGCTTGGCTATGATTTCCAGCTTACATAGCTATTATCTGTAATATTCAATATTAGGGCAAGCAATCGTGCAGAAACACTCTGCACTATGAGGGAACTCGAATAGATATCAATACTGAACACCAAAGATGAGGAAAGAGCACAATTTCTGGCCAAAAAACACTAGCCGCTATTTCCAATTCTCACATGTGGCTTCCCTCTTCCTGAAATTATTAAGTGATACAGGCATCAGTTTACTTTCTAGCCTCATCTTACCCTCTCCTCCCTCTGCTTGCTCAAAGCAAATCAAGCTCTTGGTCTTTGGGAAACTCAAGGCCTGTGTTTGTACCTTCTGGAGAGGGGAGGGTCTTTTAAACCTGAAGCAGGAGGGTGAAGGGGCAGTAATATCACTCACTGGGCTGAGGTGTGGCAATTCAGTTTAACTTGGATAAATGCGAGGTATTGCATTTTGGTAAAATTAAAAGAAGGGGGGGCTCATGCAATTAATAGTAGTGCGTTGGTAGCGTTGTAGAAAAGAGGGACCCACAGGTGCAGATCGAATTCACAGAAGTTTGTGGCACTTATAGACAAATTGTTTAAGGTTACTTCTTTGCTCAGACTTTTGTGGTTAGCAATTGAGAAGTCATGCTGAGATAGTGCAGGACATTGATGAAGCCTCTTTTGTAGTACTGTGTTCAGTTCTGTTATTGGAAGGAGATTATTAAGCTGAAGAGGGTTCAGAAGAGATATACCAGGATGTCGCCAGGAACACCTCTTCTTCTGCCTCGGGAGCCGACAAACACATGGCATGAACATTGAACTGACTAATTTGCAAATCTCCCCTCGACGACCCAGACCCCAGATCCGACCCTCTGACTGAGATCCACCCTCTCATGGCAACCTACCTGTCCATCTTCCTTTCCACTGATCCGCTCCAACTCCCCACCGACCTCTCACTATCACCTTCTAGGTTCGCCCACCTATCACCAACCTTTCCCCCAGCCTCACCCTCACCACCCATTTATTTGTCAGCCCCTTTACTCCTTCGCAGTTCTGAAGAAGGGCCCTGCCTGAAACGTTTACTCTCTTGCTCCTCGGATGCTACCTGACCTACTGTGTCTTCTCTACTATCATGCTTTATCTACACTTAATTCTCTAACATCTGGAGTCCCCATTGTCTCTTAGTTACAATTCTCTGTTAACCCCACATGTCTGTTATAACCCCATGCTGTCTTAGATATATATTCTCTCCAGATCATGACCTATAAATGTTCTTTCATTCTCTTACAGACATTGTCATGCCTCAGCAGTAGTTACAGGGTCTATGTTTCCATTTATAAGCAGAGAAACATGTTGGTGGTCCGATAAACCTCTGGCATTACTTTCATATCCAATGCAGACTGAATGGTTGCACACAATTAATCTACCAGACTCAAAATTCATTCCCTCAGTCACCCTCGCATATCCAATCCAGACTGTGTAAATGTTAATCATTATTTTGAATTTTAATAAAACAGTATTGAATTGAAAGGCGTTGGTTGCAGCTATTTGTTCAGTGACTGTGATTAATGTCGGTCTCCGTGGATCCTGAATGTGTCACTGGAGGGCTTGCCTCTTTTATTAATTAAGGATTCCATTTAATGTGTTACCCCATAGAATGAGTGGGAGCATCGCCGACAGTACTAACAGGGATCAGCAGCTCCAGAGAGACAGGGAGGAGAGATCAGAATCTGAGAACATTTGACTGGAATGATCCAACATGGACAGGAGTTTATCCAGTAGTCTTTACTGGCTTTCCCAACCTTGGATATCATTAGAATGGCGGATCTATAATGTGCTGATGGTTATTCAAGCTGGTTACTATCCCATCCTCGCTATAGTTGGTGTTCCTGGTAAGGTATTCTGTCTTTTAAAGCAGGTTACAATGAATTGTTGTTCATGTTGTTAAAATTAGGAAAGGTGGAAGTCATTGTTTTCAGCTCCAATGAAAAATTCCTTTCCTTAGAAATTATAATGAGCAAATCCCTACTTTCAAATGACTCACCAGTATGCGAGGAGAAACTCGAAAACTCCATAATCCTTCTAGCCCTGAACAGATCTATTTCTCCATATCCCCCCCCCCACTCGCTAAATCTGTCCAATACCACCATCATGATACCCCTACTCCTCCTCAGCCACAGTGCACCTTCTGAGTAAACCATCATTTGGGCCTCTGTTAAATCCAGAATCACCTGTTTCAAGCCCCTTCTAATCACATGTCAATCACAAAATAATTGCCTTTGAAATGTTTAAATTGTTCTCTGCACAGAAACTGTCTGACGGCAAGATAATGCATCGTGCTCAAGTCATTGACTCATGATCAAGAGCCACAGAATAATAATCTGTTAATATGAAGGAAATTTGTGGCTTTGAAGTGAAACCATCTTCATTAAGTATAAAAAGCCAATCAGCTTGCCTCATGTCCTTTAGTGAAGGCAATGGGTCATCCTTCCCTGATCAGGTCTCTGTGTGACTGCAAACCCACAGCAATGTGTTTTACTTTTTACAGTCCTGTGGAACAGCTGAACTAGCCACTCAGTTCAAGATCGGCATAACAGGCTGGCCTGACCTGTGAGGGAAGAACAAAAGGAAAGATAACTCCCTTCCTCTGCCTGTTTCCCATATTCCTACAGCTCATTTCCATTCATGTGGTGACCATTCCTTATTTCAAGTGCATTCTTTCTTAGTCTATCCCTGAGTGTGATGTTCATCTCCCGCAGCACCTCTGCTGTTGGCTTTGTTGTTGTACACATATAGATGTAAGGAGCTTTTAAATACCACGTCAGGCGCAGTGTAATGAGAAGGAAAGGCTTTTTATGCCATAGGAAAGAAACGGAGATGCCTCAGTGAGGAAAATAACTTATCGTAATCAAACCTAAGAGGGTTGTTGAGACAGTCTTTGGGACATTGTGGACAGAATGTCTTTCCTTTTTAAGAAATAATCGCCCTGCCACAGAGAGAGTGCACATGTTTTTCACCAGACCAATCCCTGGGATGGTGGTAAAATGAGGTGTGAATGAAGAATATTCTTTAGCGCTGTGAGAGAATACAAGATGATTTCATTGAAAGTTAAGAGGAATGGAGAGCCTCTCATGATGTTCAGAACAGATATTGATACGGTGATAAAATCCATGGCTTGTTTTTCTCGAGTTACAAGACCCTCTGAGGACGTTCCCCTCACCCCACCCCCACTCCCTATATCGATACAGGGAGAGAGAGAGAGAGAGAGAGAGAGAGAGTCAAACTTTGAATATTGTGCATTTGGTTTGTTATCCTACACTGAACATCACGTGATTCAAACTCCAGCTTGAGATGTTGAATGAGCTCCTCTTTTAACTGTGTCTGACAGCACTGTTACATGAATGTTACCGACACTTTAACAGCAAAGCTTGAATGCTGCCCGGGTCTTACTGAACACGGACACAGGCTGCATCAGGAGCTGTGCGAGACAAAATGTTCTGAACATTGTGTAACCCTCAGTGACCATCCAGACCTCCGGTCTTATGATGGGGAAAGACATTGATGAAGCAGCTGAAGATGTTTGTGCTGAGGAAGCTACCTTGAGGATCTTCTGAAGAGACTTCCCGGAACTGAGACGATTTTCGGCCCCCACCCACATGTATCTTCCTTTGTGCTCTGAAAGACCCCAGCCAGTAGGGAGGGGACACCTGCTTCCCATTAAGCTCAAATAAGATGGCACTTCCAGTCAAATTCTCAGTCAAATTCTCAGACATTCTCAGTCAAATACTGCCTTGATATCAAGGCTATCCACTCTTTGCTGAGCCCCTGTGTTCACCTCTTGTTCATATCAATAGGTTATAGTGTCTGTATGGGGAGTGTTTTCCTCTCACAGAGGGTAGTGAATGTCAGGAATTATCTTGTCTCGAGAGCTAGGGGAGCTACATCACTGAAAGTATTTTAAAAAGGTGATAGATGGATTTTTGATCTGCCAGAGATCTGAGAGGATGTGAAGGATTTGGACATGAAAGATGAGTTAATACGAACAGCAGATCGGCCATGATCGTATATAATGTCTTGATTATCCGAACGACCTGATCCTGTTCCTTATGTTCTCATATTCTGTCATTACAAAGTTAATGATTGTAATTTTCCTGCAAGTTCTGTTCTTGAACGTTCCAATCAGAGAGAGCAAAGTACTTTATGAGTCATCACTTATTGAGGTCTGGGGGCTGAATTCGCAGTGAATCTGGGTCTATACCATGACCAACAAATGAAGCACAAGTTTCAGAGAGGAGACACTCTGTAAAGAGACCAGAGTTGTCTTGCGAACCCAGCCTGGATTTTGAAGTGACATTTTCCAACCCACACCAAACGATGTGTGACAGCTTGGAGAGACAGAATGAGATCCTGTGTTACTGTGGACCATGTATGTGGAACAAGATGCCCCCGTCAGCACCAGTGTAGGAGGTTTGAGGGGCTGAATTGAACATAGGACTGAGGAGCAGGAGTGGGTCATTAGACAAGTTGTCACTGCCTCACAAGGCACTAAGTTCGTAGCTACTCTGATTGTAGTTTCAGCAGCACTTTTCAATCTGCATACAATTTTCTCACATGCGGTTGTCTGTCAAATGTTTGAGTACAGTACAATTTTGAATAAATGCAAACATCCAGGCACCACAAACGTTTGATAAAGGGAATTCCCACAAAAACAATCTAATAAGAATTTCTTATTCATATTGCGACAAATGTTAGAGGGTCACTGTGTCCTTTTTCAGTCCCACTCCACCGATTACAACAAATTTTAAATGTAGCCAGTTTAGTGTTATGGCCAATTGTTTAGGACTCAGACTGGGCCATTTTTGAGAAAAAAGTGAAATGCAGGAAGTTGAACTCACAACAAATGGTAAAAGATAAAGTCGCCCAAATGTTCTACTAACTTTGAAATTATTCTGCTCACACAAGCTGCTGGTAATGGGATTTATTTGTGGAATAGTTGGATTTGGCTGAACGCCCTTTGCTTCCAGCAGTGGAGAGATTCCAATGAGTCCTCACTAGGAATCCTTCACAAGTGGTGAAGATAACTCAGGGATTTTATTGTCTCACATTTTGCTATCAGGTGGACAAAGTAAGAGAGAGAGATCAATCAGCTGCTGCTTCTCAGGCAGGGAACATTTTTCTCCCTCTCTGTGTTGAACCATACAATAATGTCAACTGAACATCAAGCTGGGCCATGTGTGCTCTCCTGGAGCATTCTCCGGAATAGATGATAATGGATGATATGAAGGTGCATCATCGCTGTTGTTGTACACAGTGTCTTTCATTAGGAAGAAAAGTCCCTGTTTTATCATCTGATGACATGTTTATATGCGTCTGTGTAATTTGTAAATATCGGTCAATGTCTATATAATAGGTGTGTTGATATCAAAACATCTTATTCATAAAATTGTTCTCCAGCTTTAAACTCCTTAACAAGAGGAAACACGCATCCAGCTAAAACACCTTTCAGAAAGTCATGTATGGTTCAAGAAGATTTCTCATCTCAGATCAAAACTGATAACCCCCATAACAAAAGGCCTTCCTTCCAGGAATGTGTGAAGGGAAACATCCATGAAAATCTTCTGAAAGAATTACATATTTTTTTACGTTTAGGCGATCAAAACTGCACACAGTGTGTCCGATGTGGTCTCAACAATGCCCCGTTCAGATGCAGTAAAACATTCCTCATTAAACGTGATAACTTTTGCCAGAAACAGTATCATTCCACTTACCTTCCAAATCACTTGCTGCATCTGCAGACTGACTTCATATGATTGACCTCCCAGGAACATGGAAACCGCCAGTATCACAGAGTTCTGCAATCTCTCTCCAAATAAATTGTTCGCCATTGTTTTATCCTTCCTGCCACAGTAGACAACTCACCTTATGTTCTTTCTGCTGAAGGTTTGCTCACTAACCTTCCCCGTCTGTATCACATTGCAGACTCAGTACCTCCATTTGACGACAGCTTGAACGATCATCTTGGTGATGCGCTAATTGAGCTTTGCGCCATTCAGTTCCCTTCCACCAGATCTTTGATACGGATTATTTGTCATTGATGATCCCACAGTGATCTCTAGAGAACTACACTAGTTACAGCTTTGCAACCTGAAAATAAATATTTACCTCTACTCTCTATTTCCTGTTAGCGACAGCTTCCCTGTTCCTGTGTAGCACCTAAGGTGGGTTGAATCGTCTCCTCCTGGCCTGTGTAATGTACTCAACGAGCTGAATTACTTCATTCTGTATTCCTGTGTAACTCCTTCGAGGGGCAGAATGGTCTTCTCCCGTCTCATTGTAATGATCCTGCCTGACTGTAAGGGTGGTCCCCTATCCTGTAACACTATCGAGAGGTGGATTGAGCAAAAACACATGGGATAGGTGCAATAGTATATTTCTGCAACAGCCGTGAGGGGTGGATTGAGGGAACAACACAAAGGGTAGGGGCAGCAGGATATCTCTGTGATAACCTTGAGGGGTGTATAGTGGGAAAAACACATAGGGTAGGGGCCGAAGTACATCTCTGTAATAGACTCAAGCGTGGATTGAGGGCACAGCGCATGGGGTAGGGGCAGCAGTTGGCCTTTTGGCTGCACCATTCAGAATGCTCATAACAAATTCAATTGTGTCTGACTATCTGTACATGGTCTGTTCCCAAGAAACATTGACTGTCCTATCCAGCAAAGATCAGTCAAGCTCAGCGTTGAACACCTTCAATAACCGAGTATTCACTGTTCCCTAAGGATGAGTACACCACAGATGGCACAACACTAAAGCGAAAGGAATGTCCTTACTTCATTCTGGGACCTGTTATTTTAAACCGTGTTAACCTAACATCAAATCACCACTTCTTTTCAGACATAAGGACACAATAATTGGGAATAAACATAAAGCATTCTTGACTTCAAACCTGTTCCACATTCCCGCTGACCCTTTCCAATCAAATATGTATCAAACCCAGCCTCTGTTGCTGTCTCAGGTAGAGAATACCTGATAGCATTACACCACAAGAACATTAAAGCAAGGAGCATAATGAGGCCATTCGACCCATCGAGTCTAAAATTCCGTTAAATTATTTTCATATGTACCTCAATCTTATTCTTCTGCCTTCTCCCTAGATGTCTTGATATTCTTACAAATCCAAAGCATATCGATTTGCATCTTAATGACACTAGTTTCTGTTCCTATGGGACTGCGTGTGTTTGTGTGTTTGCCTCTGCGTGTGTGTGTGTGTGTGTGTGTGTGTGTATACGTGTGCGTATGTGTGTGCATGTCTATGTGTGTGTGTATGTGTTTCTATACGTGCATGTCCATGTGCTTGTTATCTGTGTGTTCGTGTGTCTATATCTGTCAGCCTGTGTGATTCTTAACTGTCTTTGTGTCTATTTGTATGTGACTGTATATGTCTCTGTGTGTTTCTACCTGTGTGTATGCCTATCTCCTTGTACGTATTGTGCGTGTTCGCATATTGGGGTGTTTACCAATAGTTCTGTGTATTTGTGTGTCTGCGTCTCTGTGCACTGAGGTATCTGTGTCCTTTTTTTTGGAAGTGAAAGGACTGTCGTTGGAACTGTCAGTGGATTTAAAGTGAGAATTGTCTTTCACTCGTTCATCGGTCGGTGGCACATGGATGTTTCAAAATCTCCACACAAGGCTTCCCTGTCCTCTCTGGCTCGTACCAGTGTCCTACCCACTTGGCAAGGGGAGGGGGTGAGGGAATGGATATCGGGCACTTCATCAACCGGCTTTGCCTTTCTGTCGTATTCCAGGCTATACCTCCTGGAATGGGAAAATGGGAAGGTTGGAGGGTGAGTGGGAATGGGTGACCCTGCTGTTAGTGCTGGTGTAGTTGGGCGGAATTGTGAGGTGTCTGGAATTAGTCAGTCGACAGTTTTGAATCCTTATAGTATTATTAGTGTGGGGGGTACTGCGTAGGTGACAGAGAAAGTGAGGAAGAAAGTTACTGAATTCAATATTGAGAGTGGTCGTGCCTGACCCTTGTTTGGAGATAGACCGTGAACCTTGCTCGGGGGTAGGTGCTATAACAGACATACAGTGAGTGTGAGTGAGCAGAGAGTTTACGGTAACTCTTATCCTGACAGCGGGGAGGATATCAATGCTTATCCTGTATTGCAGGACATTTCTTCAGATCATCTCAGCTTCCAGGTGAGGCTCTCCGAATGTCTTGTCCAAGTCCGTCACTAAAAACAACACAGACCTGTCCCTCAGCTTCCACAGAATCAGTTTAGGTAGAGCTTACAGATAGAAAGGAGAAGCAAATATTGGTGTGTTATATATCAAACCAAAACGCTAGCAGAAAATCTGAACATCATATAGATATGCAAGTGTTGTGGATACTGCAATCTTATTGGATGGTCTCAAATTGCATTTGGATTGCGTTAATTAAGCGACTGCTCATGTTTGAAAAATGAATTCCGTAAGTTCAAGAGTATGTTGTGAAGAAAACTAGAGAGCAGGTTACTTTGGATTTGGTATTATCTGGTCCAAATGACGAATTAATAACCTTGTAATGAAGCAGCTTTTAAGGAATAATGACATTAATAAAGTGCATTTTACACGGCGTCTACGCACAATAGAGAATGCTTGAACTTACTAGTTAAACATCGTGGAAGACTGGAGGCTAGAGGGTCAAGATAGCTCCAGTGAATTTGTAAAGTACAATATAACATTCAGTGGGAGACAAGCAATGGTTGTTAGAGTCATAGAGTGCGAAAGCACGGAGACAGGTTCTTCAGCCCAAACTGTCTGAACAAAATGTCCATCCACGCTCACCCCATTTCCCTGCCATTGCCCCGTATCCTTCTAATCCTTTCCTATCCTTGTATTTGTCCAAATGCCTTTTAAATGTTGTTAACCAATCACTTCCTCTGACAGCTCATCTCATATGCGTACCAGCCCCTGTGTGTAAAAAGGTTGTTCCTCAGATTCCCTTTTATTCTTTCTCCTCTGACTTTAAACTGATCTGTGATTGCCCAAAAATGGGGAAAACAAAGACAGGGTACATTCACTCTATCCATGCCTGTCATGATCTTACAGACTTCAATATGATCCTCCCTCAGTTTCACACACACACAAAATTAAGATGGCCTAGCTTGTCCAACCTCTCCCTATAACTCAGTCCATTGAGTCCTTGGCAACATCCTTATAATTTTTTTCTGCATTCTTTCCAGTTTAATAACATCTGGCCTATAGCAAAGTGAACAAAACTGAACATAACGCTACCAATATGGCCTCAGTAGCGTCCTGTATAACTGCAACATAACTCCCTAATTTTGATACTCAGTGAAATAAACTGAATAAGGCCAATGTACCAAAAGCTTTCTTCATTGCACTGTCTACCTCTGAATCAACTTCCAGAGAACCATCCACCTGAATTCCGAGGTCCCTCTGTTCCACTACACTCCTAAGGACCCAACCATTCACCATGAAACTCCAACCTTGATTTGAATTTCTAAAATGCAAGAACTTACACTTTATTAAAATCCATTTGCCATTTCTCAGCCCACTTCCCCAAGTGATCAAGATACTGCTGCAATTTCTAAAATTTATGATAACCTTCCTCACTCGCCATGAGACTGCTTACTTTCATGTCGTCTTCAAACTTACAAATCAATCCTGTACATTCTCATCTAAATCATAGACATATGTAATATGCAGTTGTCCCAGCACCAACCCCTGAGGCATTCCACTAGTCACAGCCCTCTAGTCTGACCAGCATTCTTCCTGTATCACACTCTGCTTCCTACCACCAAGCCAATTTTGTACCTAATTTGCCACCTCCCCCTCAATTCCATGTGAACTCGCCTTTCAGAGCAGCGGAACATATGGAACCTTATTGAGGCCTTACTGGAATCCATATAGACTATGTATACCATCCTTCCCTCCTCAACGTTGCTGGTCACTTCATCAAAGAACTCCAAGCAATTTACGAGTCATGATCTCCCATGCACAAAGACGTGCTGAATTTCATGAAGGGCTTTTGCCCAAAACATCGATTTTCTTGCTCCTTGGGTGCTGCCTAACCTCCTCTGCTTTTCCAGCACAATTCTAATCATACACCGACTCACATCCTGTCTTTCCAAATGCATGTATATCCAATCTCTCTGAATCTTCTCAAGTAACTTACCCAGTAGAATTTTAGGTTTGCTGTTCCTTAGTTCCCAGATTTACCTTTGTAGCCTTTCTTGAATAAGGGCACAGTATTCACTACCCTCCAGTCGTCTGGGACCTGACCAGCGATGATGGAAAAGAACCAACCAGGGCTCCCGCAATTTCTTATCTATCCTTCTCAAGTGTTCCTGAATATATCTGGTCAGGACCAGGAGGTTTTAGAAATCCTGCAAAGTCTGAAAAATACGCCTATTTATTTCAGGTACAAACACCAAAAAGTGAGAAAGTGACTCAATGATGGTTAACATCACAAATTAGAAAATGTATTAATCATAGGAAGTGACTTCAGACGAATTCCAGCTATTGTGGAAACCTGTGAATTCTCAGAAGTTTACAATCCAGAAAAGGAAGGCCATGAAACTGATAAGGAAATCAAAAAGATAGTGTGCCTGCTAACAAACAGGAGCACAAAGACTGCATAAATCAACAATCTATATTTCAAAGGAAACAAGATAAAAGCAAGGTCAAATGTGGAAATTTGTAATTGGGAGAGGAGAGGTTATTGTGGAGAACAGGGAAATGGCCAAGAAAATAACCAGTTCCTTTGCATCTGTCTTCATGGAGTAATATCCAGGAAATCACCCAGTAATTCCAAGTATCATATTGGCCTTCTGGAGTTAAAGACATAAAGTCAATTCATATCAGTAACAAGGTAGTACTTGAACATGGAGCTGGATTGAGCATTGTTAAGTCTAACGAAACAGATGTACTCCCCATCAAAACGTCAGAAATAAATCACCAGCAGTAGTAATAATTGCACTGTCGATGACGGTGTTTTGTTTTCCTGTACATTCTGCAGAGACCGGAAACTATTGTGGATAAACGTGAACCAAGCACTATAGATGAATGGAAGGGATCCAAACAGCTACAAAGGGAAGAGGACATAGTGTGGAGAACTGCAGACCAATTAATCGGCATCTGTAGGGAAACTGTTGGAATCTATTAAACAGGATGACATTTTTGATTTATAGAAATTAACAGCAACAATGGAGAGAATCAGTATGCGTTTCTGGTAGAGAGATCATACTTGATAAACTTCGGAATTGTTTGCAGTTGTTTCTTACAACATAGATAATGGGGAACGAGTAGAAGTTATAGATATTGGATTCTCGGAAGGGTTTCTATAAGATCTCAGTGAGTCCGTAAATGCAATGAATATGAAGGGTGTTCGGAGGAACATTTGTAAGTGGAAAGTTACAGTTTGGTTCGCCTTCATTTAAGAGAGTCAGAACATTGATGTAAAGACAAGTTGAAGCAGTGTCACAGCGTGTTGGTGGGACTATACGTGGAGTATTGTGCACAGTTTTGGTGACCAAATCTCAGAAAGAATATACTGACCACAGAGGAAGTGCAATGGACATTCTCCAGATTAATCCCTCAGATGGTGAGATTGCCTGATGAGGAAACTCGGCCAGTGTTCTCTAGAGTTTCAAAAATGAGAGGTGGGTTGCAGTGAAATTTCAATAATTCACAAAACATATCACAAGTTGGAAATGAACAGAACTCTTCCTCACTTTCTATTCCGCATTAAAGGCAAATAATGGCAGGATCTGGGACAGGCCAGTTAAATCTGCAAAAAGGAAGAAATTCATCACTTGGAGGGAACTAATTAACACAGGAGCAGGGAAGCCTACTAGCAGGCAAGATTAGTGAGAATCTCCAGATATTCTACAAGAGTGTCCAGCGGAACAGAAAAACCAGGGAACAGATAGGACAAGTTGCCAAGTTGCAATCAAATCAACTTTAGGGGTAGGAGACAGAGGGTGGCGGTAGATGGCTGTTTGTGTTTGGAGGCTAGTGTCCAGTCGTGTACCACAAGGATCAGTGTTGTGTCTCTTAATATTTGTGATTCGGATGTGTTAGTGTTGGACTGGGGTGGACAAAGTTAAAAATTGCATAACACCAGGTTATTCTCCAAAAGGTGTATTCAGTGGCACTAGCTTTTGAAGCGTTTCATCAAAGCGCACAACCACCTGATGAATAATTAACGCTTCGAAAGCTCATGCCTCCAAATAAACCTTTTTGGAGAATAGAGACGAAAATATGTTGCTGGAAAAGCGCAGCAGGTCAGTCAGCATCGACGGAAGAGGAGAAACGACGTTTTGGGCAAAAGCCCTTCTTCAGGAATGAGGAAAGTGTGTTCAGCAAGCTAAGATAAAAGGTAGGGAGGAGGGACTTGGGGGATGGGCGTTGGGAATGCGAAAGGTAGAAGGAGATCTGGTGAGGGTGATAGGCCAGAGTGGGAGTGGGGGCGGAGAGGTCAGGAAGAAGCTTGCAGGTTCGGAAGGCGATGCTGAGTTCGAGGGATTTGGCTGAGTCACGGTGGGGGGAGGGAAAATGACGAAACTGGAGAAATCTGAGTTCATCCCTTGTGCTTGGAGGGTTCCTAGGGGGAAGATGAGGCTCTCCTACTCCAACCGTCGTGTTGCCATGGTCTGGCGATGGTGAAGTCCAAGGACCTGCATGTCCTTGGTGGAGTGGGAGAGGGAGTTGAAGTGTTGAGCTACGGGGTGGTTGGGTTGGTTGGTCCGGGTGTCCCAGAAGTGTTCCATGAAACATTCCCCAAGTAGGCAGCCTGCCTCCCCAATATAGAGGAGGCCACATCGGGTGCAGCGGATGCAGTAAATGATGTGTGTGGAGGTGCAGGTGAACTTGTGGCGGATCTGAAAGTATCCCTTGGGGCCTTGGAGGGATGTAAGGGGGGAGATGTGGGCGCATGTTTTACATTTCTTGCGGTTGCAGGAGAAGGTTCCGGGAGTGGAGGTTGGGTTGATGGGGGATGTGGACCTGACGAGGGAGTCACGGAGGGAGTGGTCTTTTCGGAACGCTGATAGGGGAGGGGAGGGAAATATATCCCTGGTGGTGGGATCCGTTTGGAAGTGGCTGAAATGACGAGGAGGAGGAGCAGGAAGTGGAGGATATGCGGTGGAGAGCATCGTCGACCACGTTTGGGGGGGATATTGCTGTCCTTGAAGAAGGAGGCCATCTGGGTTGTACGGTATTGGAACTGGTCCTCCTGGTAGCAGATGCGGCGGAAACAAAGGAATTGGGTATATGGGATGGCGTTTCTACAGGGGGCAGGGTGGGAGGAGGTGAAGTCTAGGTAGCTGTGGGAGTCAGTCGGTTTATAGTAAATGTCCGTGTTGATTCGGTCGCCCGAGATAGAAATGGAAAGGTCTAGGAAGCGGAGGGAGGAGTCTGAGACGGTCCAGGTGAATTTGAGGTCGGGGTGGATGGTGTTGGCAAAGTGGATGAACTGTTCCACCTTTTCGTGGGAGCACCACGCAGCGCCGATAGTCATTGATGTAGCGGAAGAAAAGTTGGGGGATGTTGCAAATGTCGCTGCGGAAGATGGACTGTTCCACATATTCTACGAAGAGGCAGGTATAGCTGGGGCCTATGCACGTCCCCATGGCTACTCCTTTGGATTGGAGGAAGTGGGAGGATTGGAAAGAGAAGTTGTTCAGGGTGAGGACCAGTTCAGTCAGTCGAAGGAGGATGTCAGTGGAAGGGTACTGGTTGGTACGGCGGGAAAGGAAGAACCGGAGGGCTTTGAGGCCTTCGTGATGGGGGATGGAGGTGTACAGGGACTGGATGTCCATAGTGAAGATAAGGGGACCGGGGAAGTGAAAATCATGGAGGAGATGGAGCGCGTAGGTGGTGTCCCGAACGTAGGTGGGGAGTTGTTGGACTAAGGGGGACAGGACCGTGTCGAGGTATGCAGAGATGAGTTCAGTGGGGCAGAAGCAGGCTGAGACAATGGGTCGGCCGGGGCAGTCAGCTTTGTGGATTTTGGGCAGTAGGTAGAAACGGGCGGTGCGGGGTTGTGGGACTATGAGGTTGGAGGCGGTGGATGGGAGATCCCCTGAGATGATGAGGTTATGGATATTCTGGGAGATGATGGTTTGGTGGTTGGAGGTGGGGTGATGGTCAAGGGGCCGGTAGGAGGAGGTGTCCGTGAGCTCACGTTTAGCCTCAGCGGTGTAATGGTCGGTGCGCAAAACTACTACCGCGCCTCCCTTGTCTGCCGGTTTGATAGTGAAGTTGGGGTTGGAGAATAACCTGGTGTTATGCAATTTTTTACTTTGTCCACCCCAGTCCAACACCAACACCTCTGAATCACAAATATTAAGAGACACAGCATTGATTCCCGTGGTACACCATTGGACGCTAGCCTCCAAATAAATAAGCTGATGTTTTGTGATTTTAAACATTAACATAAAGGATGCAGCTGTGAATATGGATGAGGCGTGGGGGTGTCATAAGTAAGTTTGTGTTTGATACAAAGATTGGCCGGTTAGTTGGCAGTGAGGAGGAAGGCCTTATGTTACATAAAGATGCAGATGGAATGGTCAGATGGTCACATCAATGGCAGATGAAATGTAAACCTGATAAATATGAGGTGATGCACTTTGGAAGAAGGAACCAGGCAGGTGAGGACTCAATGAATGGCAGCACACTAGGAAGCTCAGACGGTGCTTTTCCACACTTATCTGAATGTGGCTGGACAGGGTAACACACAATTTGAGAAAGCATACGGGAGCGTAAAAACAGCCTTCTCACATCGAAGCATAGATTATAAGAGCTATGCGGAAATTTCATTAGCCAAAATGGAATACTGCGTGTAATTCTGGGAGCTACATTCCAGGAAGGATGTGATTGCACTTGAGGGGGTGCAGAGGAGATTCACCAGGATGTTCCCTGTGATGGAGCATATCAGCTATGGAGAGAGGCTGGGTAAGCTCGGGTTGTATAGTTTGGAGCAGAGAAGGCTGAGGGGGACGTGAATCAGGAGGATAAGATTACGAGGGACATGAACGAAGCGGATAGACAGCAGCTGGTCCTTTTAATCAAAGGGACACACTTTTAAAGTGAAGGGTTTGAGGCTCAGTGAGGATTTGAGGACTGTTTTTCATCCAAATTGTGGTGGGGTCTGGGATGCACTTCGTGAGAGGGGAATTGTCATGGTAACCTCAAAAACATTAGAAAATACATGGTTATGCCATAAGATTCACAGATACGGGTTTTGTGTTGGAAAGTGGGGCTAATGTAGACGTGCTGTATTTCTGATAGTACAGAGTCTGTGCTTCTGTGATTGTATGGCTGTGGAGGATCAATCATTCAATAGCTTAAGATAGGAATTGATGGGTGTCTGAAGAATATCTTATCACAGTGTATATGAGTGAACTTGTAATGTCTTCTGAAATTACATTAATGGCAAAATTAAGAGAAAAAGGTGCAGCTTTCTTAGAGCCTAATACCAGATAATTGAGTAGAGGAAAATAGAAGATCAATGGAGCAAATACTTCAGTTATGCCTTCACAGAATAAAAAATAAATAAATAAAGTTTCCTCGCAATACTAGGGAATTTTAGTCCGGTGAGAAAAGGGGAATAGAATGAAATTAGCAACTAAAAAGTTTTAGAGAAAATATTGGAAAATATTGAAAATATTAATAGGCATAAATAAAGTCAACAGAGGTTTATGAAATAGGAATCATATTTGAGCAAAATTATGGAGAAGGTATCAACGCAATACGATTGGAATCTCAGAAAGACTTTTGATAAAGCCCCAAGCCTATTGTGCAAATTCGAATCCTATGGGACTGGGGCTAATATATGGTCATGGTTTTAGAATGGGAGAACTGGCAGGAAACAGTGAGTAGGAATAAAACCATGTTTTTTTAAAGGAAGGCTTGGAGGATATAACAAGGTTTGACATCCAGCAATTCCTAATACACATCATATTTTTGGTTGAGGGGCTCAATTGCAATACTCCCAAGTCTGCTGACAGCACGAAATGAAGTCAGCTTGTGAGTGGATGAGGAGGATGTAAAAATGGTTCCAAAGTGATTGAGACAAGTGGAGTGACTGGGCAAATACCTGGCAGATGGAGAGAAATGGCAGAAATGACAGGTTGTGTACTTTGATGGGATCAGTTGAATGACAGCCTATCATTTGAAAAGTGATTGGTTGAAAAAATTAGATAAATAAATGAACTTAAGCTGCATTTTTGTTTATTTCTGCGCAGCCTTCCAAGTCCATGTAGGGCTGTGTGTTCTGAACATGGAAGTCAAGACTGGGAATGGCATTGGCACGCTGTATACAGTGTACATAGACTCAGCAAGTAGGGACCTGTAACATTGAAAAGAATCTGGATCTCCCTGTATACCAGTCACTGAAAGCAATATTGCAGGAGCAGAAAGCAGGTAAGAAGATAAATGATATATTCAACTTCATTTCAGGGGGATTTAGAATTCAAGAGTAAGGGTCATTTACGGCAACTGTACAGGGCCTTGGTGGGACCCCAACTCGAACATTGTGCTGAGTTGTGTGCAGTTTTGGTGTCCTTACCTTATAAAGGGCAAACCTGACATTGAGGGAGTGCAGTGAAGGATGACCAGACTGATCTCTGGGATGACAGGTTAGTTGTGGGAGCAGAGTTTGGGGTGACTCGGCCTGTATTCCATGGGCTTTAGTAAGATGGGTGGAGATCTCAGTGAGATATATAAAACTCTGACAGGGTGTGACAGATTGTAAGTAGGGAGGATATTTCACTTTATAGAAAATGGTTCACGAATCGCAATGCAGTCAAATCATATTTAATAAACAAGCGTTCTCAGAGAACTCCCTGTTTATTGATGGGCCAAAGGCACTATATTTCATAATGTTTAAACATATTTTGGGATATGAACATTGTGTGGGGAAACTGCATTGAGGAAATGTTCGGCAATGAACTAGCATGGGGAAAGATCAATGTGTTGAATGACCTCCTCCTCTCCCGATGATTCTGTGCAGTCTGTGGAAAAACTCTGTAAATGTTGTCACAAACTTTCATATGTTAGGAAGGATGTCTATGTAGTGTCAACAGAACTGTGTTTCCCGCTCCCGTTTCTGATAACGAGGTTGATGCCGGATGTTCCGTCAAGTTTTATCCTTTAAGACCTCAGAATAGTTTGCTACAATTGAGTGTCTCGTTTGGCCGATTCAGAGACCATGCCTGTGTGTCTGGAGTCACTTTTTGGCCAAGAAAGCACGGGAGATTCACTTCCTGAAAGTACATTGGGGAAGGATATCAACGCGAACAATCAACATTGGACAGTATTACTGACACCAGATTTTAGGTATCGATGTTTTATTAATTATTTTTAACTTCCACCAGCTGCCAGAGCATTGACCTGGTCTGGATTCATAATCCAATGATATGTCCACTACTGCACGATCTCCACATGGGAATCTATTGGAAACCATACTGACCTGATTATTTCGGTGCTACTTGACCGCTCTATCGAAACGTATCCCCACCAATGTGACTGTCGTGATGGGACTGAGGGTGTGGTAATTGGTCAGATTGTAATTATTCTCCTATTCAGGGACTGTATATAGTTGAGTAATTTTCCTCATTGCGAGGAAGATGTCAGAGTTGGAGCTGGAATGAAACGTGGGATGGCGTTTTTTACAGTGGGCAGGGTGGGAAGTGGTGTAATCTAGAGAGCTGTGGGAGTCAGTCGGTTTATAGTATACGTCCGTGCTGAGTCGGTCGTCCGAGAGAGAGATGGAGGGGTCTAGGAAGGGGAGGGAGGAGTCTGAGACTGTCCAGGTAAATTTGAGGTTGTGGTGGAAGATGTTCGTAAAGTGGATGAACTGTTTAACCTCCTCGTGGGAGCACGAGTTAGCTCCGATACAGTCATCAATGTAGCGGAGGAAAAGGTGGGGGTATATTCCCAATTCCTTCACCTTCACCGCATCTGCTCCCGGGAGGACCAATTCCAATACCGAATAACCCAGATGGCCTCCTTCTTCAAACACTGCAATTTCCCCTCAGACGTGATTGACGATGCTCTCCACCGCATCTCCTCCACTTCCTGCTCCTCCACCCTTGAACCCCGCCTCTCCAATCGCCACCAGGACAGAACCCCACTAGTCCTCCCCTACCACCCCACCAACCTCCAGTAACATCGGATCATCCTTCGTCATTTCCACCACCTCCAAACGGACCGCACCACCAAGGATATATTTCCCTCCCCACCCCTATCAGCGTACCAGAAAAAAACACTCCCTCCACGAATCCCTTGTCAGATCCACACCCCCCACCAACCCAACCTCCACTCCTGGCACCTTCCCCTGCAACTGCAAAAAATGCAAAACTTACACCCACACCTCCCCCTTCACTTCCCTCCAAGGCCCCAATGGATCCTTCAATATCCATCAGAAATTCACCTGCACCTCCACACACATCATTTACTGCATCCGCTGCACCCGATGTGGTCTCCTATACATTGGGGAGACAGGCAGCCTACTTGCAGAACGTTTCAGTCAACACCTCTGGGACACCGGCACCAACCAACACAACCACCCTGTGGCTCAACATTTTATCTCCCTCTCCCACTCCACCAAGGATGTGCAGGTCCTTGGCCTCCTCCATTGCCAGACCATGGCAACACGACGCCT
The DNA here is from genome assembly GCF_047496795.1 of Chiloscyllium punctatum. NCBI lineage: Eukaryota > Metazoa > Chordata > Chondrichthyes > Orectolobiformes > Hemiscylliidae > Chiloscyllium > Chiloscyllium punctatum. The sequence continues at coordinate 191,524 of NW_027309889.1, read as the reverse complement.
GGAGGAAGAGCGACTCATCTTTCGCCTAGGAAACCTCCAACCACAAGGGATGAATGCAGATTTCTCCTTCTTCCACATTTCCCCTCCCCCACCTTTTCTCAGTCCCAACCCTCAGACTCAGCACCGCCTTCTTGACCTGCAATCTTCTTCTCGAACTCTCCGCCCCCACCCCCTCTCCAGCCTATCACCCTCACCTTAACCTCCTTCCACCTATCGCATTCCCAATGCCCCACTCCCAAGTCCCTCCTACCTACCTTTTATCTTAGCCTGCTTGGCACACCCTCCTCATTCCTGAACAAGGGCTTATGCCCGGAATGTCGATCCTCCTTCTCCTTTGATGCTGCCTGACCTGCTGCGCTTTTCTCGCAACACATTTTTAAACAACTACCTCATTGTCCACTTTAATTTGAGGAATGTCCGAATCAGAATCCTCTGAAGTTGTTTTTTCCTTCTGTGCCGTAATCATTAACACCTTGTTCTCTGGCTGTCCTTACCTGTCAAAGTACCTTTTGAGCATATTCACATGACATACGCTGTGAGATTTCTTTCTATCTGGAGTCCCTATCAAGTAGTTACTCTCACTCAATATCCGTTGTATTTCATAAGGCCTACTAAACCTTACTTTTCTAGGTTCACCTATAACTGGAAGTAACAGTAATATCTTATCCCCGATCGCAAAATTGCATTTTTTTATTCCCTGTCCACTTCCTGTTTTATTGTATGTTGCATTTCTTTTAAATGCTGTCGAACCAACTCCCCAGCGCTATTAATCGTTCCTTAAATTTTGAGACCTAGTCCAAATGTGTGGCCTTTGAACTCTAATTTACTATTTTCTCCTTAATCAATTTTAATGGTCCCCTCACTTAATGCCCCAAAAATAATTCCAATGGAACGAATTTGCTCTGTTAATTTGGGGTATCCCTGATCACAAAAAGTGGAAATGGAATTCCCTCACCCTAATCATCTGGATAATCCTGATTATAAGCCCTCAACATGGTATTTAATGTTTAATGTCACCTTTTTAGTGCTCCCTGCAATTGTGGATGGTTTGAAGTAGATTTGAATTGCTTCATTCCTAAGACATTATCGTGATTAATTAGATGTGAACTTTGAACCTTAATCTCACTGTATCTTCATTGGTAGTCCGTATCTATTTTTTAAAAAAGACTAATTCCTTTACAATTCTTTTAGCTGTGATACTGCACCTTGGGATGGCCTCTGGAAATCTAGTCGATGCATCCATTATTGTTAAAAAAATACTGATGCCCAATCTTTTGATTGTGGTCTGGGACCTAGCCAATCATTTAAGACTCTTGTAAAAGGTTCCTCAAATGCTGGAATAGTTAAGAAAGGTGTAGGTTTTATTATCGCTTGTGTTTTTCCAATTACCTAACATGTATGATGCATCTGGAAAAATTCAACTACATCCTGTTGCAGTCCAGGCCAGTAAAATGTCTCTGTATTCAGTCTGTTTTTTCATCACTCCGAACTGATGCACCATTCGCACCACCTCCTTTCTGTAACCTATTGGCAATATGATTTGATGAATCTCTTCCCATTTCTCATCTCCTTGAATATATGATAGTCTCCATTTCCTCATTTGGACATCATTTTTAAGGTAATAAAGCTCAGGGATACATTCAAAATTCCTAACATATGTGCTTTTTGATACAACTGCTTTAAACTTTTATCTTTCTGCTGTGACTCAGTTAGTTTAGCTGAGCAAAAAATATTTACATGATCACCTATTTGCTCCTGTTTTGTCTCAACTTTCTGATGGAACAAAGTATCTGTTCATGCCACTTCAGCTTCCTTATCTTTACATTTTTGGTATTTTCTGTTTCGACTCGTGACATTGGGACTTTGTTACCCACAATCAGGAAAATTTCAAGGATAAGACTCCTACATTGATTCAGTTGCCTGCATATCCACTGGCTTTCCAACGAGAGTAGCAGTAATCCTACCAATGAATCAGCTATATTTTCCACAAGGACAAGTTGTATTCCTGGAGCTGAGAGTTTGTCCAATACCTCTACCGCAATTTCCCCACACTTTTCTGGACACGCTATGCTCACTTTACATGATTTTGCACCTTTTAACTCATGGTGAATTGCCTTTCGCTGTACCTTGTCTGGAAATATTCCTTCAGGAGTACATATCTCCTTTTCTATTCACAGAGGATCCTGTGTCTCTTAATATTGCATCCTCTTTAACTGCCCTATGTGAATAAACTTTCCCTTTGCAGGTATATTTTATAAGCAGATCTGGTACTCCCTCCGTAACAAACCTCCAATCAGATTATACACTCTGATGCAGCTTTCTAGTTTCCACTGTGCATTCTGTTACCGCTCCATAAAAACTCCCAGATTTATTCCTTTTTCCTACGTCTGTGTTTTTTTTCTGAATCCACCAAAACAGTGATTTCATGTGCCCTAATTTGTTGCAATGAAAACACCGGAGTTTTTAAAAAAATCTTCTCTGCCTCCTTCAAGTATTGCCTTCACCGAGATCTACGTCTCCCTTTCTACGTGGGGATTTCTCTTTGCCCCAATTTTTATCCATCATGGACTGAAATTGACTCTGGAAGCCAAAACAAGTTTTATAACAATAATCACTAGTCATAATCATCAGCCACTTCAGCTACCAGTCTTGCCTTTATTACTCTAGTATCTTCCAAATGAGTTTGCACTATGTGAATGCTTAAACTCCTCCAAAGTAATTGTCTCTCTCAGAGCATTGTAGGTTTGCTCTCTTTTTAAAGCTCTTATCCATCCATCAAAATTACTTTGTTTGATTCTTTCCAACTCAATATGGGTTCGACCAGGATCCTTCCTTAAATTCCTCACGTTGTCTGTAGGCTTTTGGCACGTGCTCATACGTATATTTTCCTCTCCTCATACTCCCCAGATCCCTCCTCTGATAGTGTTGCACATACCTCACTAGCTCTACCTACAAGTTTTGTCTGGGTCAACAAAACCTACATGGTCACTGCCCACTGAAATTCTTTAGCCACTTCCCTACTCATTAATCTAGGCAAGGTGTGAATATACTGAAACACATTTCTCACCAGGCTTTGGACGACCATGGGTTTACCCATCTTCAGTCTGTTCCTCATGAAGCTTACCTTCTACCTTCATCCTTATCCTTTTCAGCTGACTTTCCATTCTAAGTGTCCACCTCGGAAGCTCAAATGCTCCCTCTTTTTCTTTCTCTCCTGCTGAAGCTATTTATTTTTTTCTCTTTCCTCTGTTAAACCTATTCGTTATCTTTCTTCCTCTTCTGATTTTAGTCGTAGCTCAAACTGCTTCACCTCTGCTTCCAACTCAAGCTGCCTCTTTTGCGATTGAAGTTTAGTCATCTCCACAGATCCTGATGGAGTTTGCAGCAAATTGGAATGCCGAGCTACTGCTGCAATCATCTCATCTTTCCTCACATCAGACGGTAGCTTTAACTCCCTTTGTCTTCTAATTCCCACGGCTTGGACTTATGTGCATTTTGTAAAACCCCCAAGGTCACTTTCTCCACCTCCAAAACAAGCTTGGTTCCAGCAAGAACCATTGCTGTCTGAAGGTCTGTTTACTCACCAAATCAACACACGAAATAAGAGACATAATACCCGCCACTCGCTGTCTAAATCCCGCGAAGGCCCCTAATCTGTTATGGACCAAACCCGAACCCTCAAAACATTTTAAGCAGGTAGCCGGACGGTAAATTTGCTACTTGTTGAAGGTTAGTGTATAGCTGATATTCCCAGAGTGAATTAGCTGGTCAGACTGCCGAGTTTTAAACAAATGACATTTATTTGCCAAATTACATTAGATTACTTACAGTGTGGAAACAGGCCCTTTGGCCCAACAAGTCCACACCGCCCCGCCGAAGCGTACCCACCCATACCCCTACATCTACATCTACATCTACCCCTTACCTAACACTACGGGCAATTTAGCATGGCCAATTCACCTGACCTGCACATCTTTGGACTGTGGGAGGAAACCGGAGCACCCGGAGAAAACCCACGCAGACACAGGGAGAACGTGCAAACTCCACACAGTCAGTCGCCTGAAGCGGGAATTGAACCCGGGTCTCCGGCGCTGTGAGGCAGCAGTGCTAACCACTGTGCCACCGTGCCGCCCATTAAACATAAGGAACCAAAAACAGAATACCTGAATAACGTATCGTATCCGAACCTGACAGTCTATCCCGATTTAAGGATGCTGTTCCAATATACTTGCAACAATTCCAATAAACAAAACGCCTTCGCACCAAGAATAAAACTGACACAACTGCTTACAGGTTAAAATGTCGGAAGTGCAGAAGGAGGCAGAGAGCGTCCAGTGACTCTGACTCAACTAACCCCGAACTGATCCAACCTGTCCACCTAGGGAGCAGGACAGGTCCTCCTGATTATACAGGGTACTTTCTAAAGATTTGAAAGGCTTCTGGATGAGGCATTATCTGTTAGGTATAAACAAATGGACCACAAAGAACCTTTCAAAATTCTGACATCTTGGAATCTTGGGTCCTTTTGACCTTCTTTCAAAAAAACTAAGGACAACATAACCCTGTAAAAGGACTGACTTTGTGAGAACATGCACATTTGGCGTTGGACTGAATTCCAAAAATGTAAGTCTTATAGCTTTGAAGCCAATATAATGTATTAAGGTGTTTGTTAGTTTACATAAAACAGTGCTCAATCATATTGTGTGTTGAAGATTCAGCATTGTCACGAGTGGAATGTCCAGAAATATCCACACTTCCTGTGTATGGTCAGGGCAAATATATCCACTGAGAATCTGTTGCTTAGCGCCTGTTCTAGTCGAGGAGAGACCAGCATGGAAACCACATCTAGATTGTGATTTTTCTTTTGTGGATGGTCATGGTGGAGCGTTCAGGTGGTTACAGCATTGCAAATGAATAACACAGCAGAATCATCTAACCCGCGATAAGAAAACGTCAATAATTCTCCTTCACAATTAACTTCACGAGAGCAGATGGAAATGGGAGATGTGACCATTAGCCAGCAATGTCAACATTCAGTTCAATCCAGTTGTTATTTTTAACTGAAGGTCGCATTCCAAAAGGAGTTATCTGGATCTGTTTGTTCAGTGACTGTGATTGATGTCAGTCTCCATGGATTCTAATTATGTCACTGGATGGTTTTCTTCTTCTCTTTGTACGGGGCTTCTTCCAATGCTTTACCCCATTGTTGCTGCAGATGTATCAGCAGCAACACTGACAAGGATCAGCAGTTGCAGCGAACATCAGAATCTGAGAACCATAGACTGGAATGTTTCAACAGTGGATCAGAATCTGACAGCATTAGACTGAAATATGCCAACATTGGATCAGAATCTGAGAACAGTCGACAGGAATGACGCATCAATGGTTCAGAATCTAAGAAAAATAGACTGGAATGCTGCAACAATGGACAGGAGTTTATCTTGGGGTCTTTTGTATCTTTCCTGGTTTGGGCACATATTACCAGAGAGGATATACGGTGTACTGCTGATTATTCAGGCTGGTTACTATCCAATGCTCGCTATTGTTGGTGTTCCTGGTAAGTCTTCCCATCACTATCGATTTATTAATCCCATGGTGAACTTCAGTGCTATTTCTGTTATCTATATTTAGTAAATGCTGAAACTGTCATCTTCAGTTTTAAATGCAAATGCATTCAATACCCACAAATTCAGAACCGCCCACACCCCCGCACACATAAACATCTGAAAACAAGACTGTTCACAATCACAAAGAACCTATTTTCCCCGAATTGATTTATGTCTTGGTATTCTTTCCATCACCAAAGCTACCCACTCCCAGCTCCATGGTATCGCCAGACGCCGTCTTGACGTCAGTGCGAGTGCTAAATAACCCATTATCTATACCTTTGTAAAAGTCAGACTTTATGGTTCCTGTTCTCTTCTAATCAGTCTTTCCGTTACAAATGTTTCCATCAAAATCTTGTTCTTGTCTGTAAATTAAATTCATGACAGGGACACTGTGTCAGAGTAGTAATGTCGATGGCCACGTAATTCAGTGGCCCAGGTAACTTCCCCATGGACACTGTTTCAAATCCTATCACAGATGATGACAGAACTTAAATTCAAATGACAGGAACTGGAAATAAAAGTGAATTTTACTAGTATAATCCCACCAGCACTTTGTCAATAAGTTTATCTATTTCACTGTTGCCCTTTGGTGAAGAAATCTCACATTATTGTCTGGTCTGAATTAAAACTGACGTCAGACCCAATACCTTAAGGTATGGCCTCACAGTAAAAGGCATTTAGTGAGGTCCACAAATGCTGCCCTGTCAGTGATGCAGACATCCCATGAAAGGTAGAGGCAAAAAAAAAAAGAATGTTGCTAGAGATTAGAAACAAAAGGAGCGAGTAAGTGCCAGAGAAACTGAACAGATATGGTAGCCTCAGGTCGAGAGAATAATAGAAGTGACATTTCGCGTCCAATGACCATACATCAGAACTGAATGCAGTTGGTATATAGTGTGTTTGTTGTTGATGACAGGGATGGCTGTTGTGAAAGGGAGAAGCAGTGAGTTGAATAGATAGAGAAAGAGAGAGGTAGAGAGAAAGAGACAAACAGAGGGAATGTTGATGATTAGCTGGAATGGAAATAATAGTCCAGACTAATCTTATTTATTTTTCTCCTGTTCCCATATTACTGAAATGCATGCCCATGTGAGGTGTACCTCCATGTCCCAGTTTGAAGTCTGCTATGTCCCTTTGTCTCTCTTACTTGAGTGTCATCATCTTCTTTTATTCAGTAATGGGATGTTGGGCCAGTAATTAATTCCTTTCCTGATTGTCCTTGAGAAGGTGTTGGTGAGCCACCTCCCTGACCCACTGCAGCCTGTGGGCTGTAAGTAGTCAGTGTTGTGGTCCGCCCGGTTTCATTTCTTTGAAAATTTTAGTGAGTGATATAACGGAGCGGCTGGCTTGGCCATTTCAAACTACAACTGTATGTTAACCACAGTGCTGTGGTCTGGAGTCACAGTTAAATCCGACCAGGTGAAGACAGTAGATTTCCTTCTCTGAAGTGCATTAGTGTTCCAGGTAGGACAAACACAATGGTTTCATTAGATTCTCAATTCCTGATATTTTATTGAATGCAATTTCCAACATTTGCCGTGGTGGGATTCGAAACCGGGGTCTCGGTTATCACCTGAGTCTCTGGGTTATTATTCCAGAGAAAATACAGCTAGGCCATCACCTCTGCAGCATCTGCAACCATCTCCAACCATCTCCAATGGCAATAGTGGTGTTGTTGTTGGCGTGGCTGTGCTTAAAGCATAGCGTTTTTCAAGGCAACAAAATGATTTGGCAAAACATACCATCCTTCCCAGTTTGTATTTATGCGAAGGTGAGATGATGGGAAGTGTTCTTGGTGAAAAGGAGGTGGGTGTCCTTGGTCATGAGCCACTGATAGAATTCATACGGAGCAGTAGGTAATCAGCACAGTAATGTACAGTGTCCTTCATTGTAAAATGATGGAAGTATAAGTATGAAGACACCTTACTGAATTGGTAAAGTGCTATTGAAACAGTACTTGGGACGCTGTGAACAGATTTTCTCTCCTTTATGAGGAATGATCTCCTTGCCACAATGAGACAGAATACAGGCAATGCGCCAGAGTAATCCCTGCGTTGGAGGTACCACAAGGAGAGTGTGAAGGAAATGAGTGATTAATCTGTAATGCGTAAAAAGAATAAAAAGTGATTGCAATAAAACTTGAGCGTTATGGACCAGTATTCATTATTTTCAAAACTAAGCATTGATACCGTTAAATATTCCGTGTTTCCCGCAATTTATGTTTTCTCATTTGGACAAATATATGATAGGGAATGTTAAGAAGGACATGGGCCAAGTACAGGAAAATGGAGTTAGCATGGATGGACATTTTAGTCTGAATTGACCAGTTTGGGTAAAGGGCCTGTTGAACTCTATGACTCTGTGATAGTTTACATGTCCCTGTGGAGCCCACATGTTGGTTGAGAGACAGCTCCAGGCTCTGACCAAACTCTCTCCGTCTCAACGCACAGTTGGAGTGAGACCCTGCACTGAGCATCATGTTGTTCACAAACTTGTCAGCAGCCACATTCTGACAGGGTTGGTCATTCTCAAAGGCTTCTGACATCCATACAGAAGACTAGCCCTGTCTTCTCGGAGATGGAAGATGCCTCCTTGAGATGTGCCACATACCATCCGGTGTGCCTCCTTACCATCAGCAAACCATGTTAATGTAACACGCGTGAAACATTAGCAAAGGAGCCAGGAGGCACAACATGGAGCAATCTGTCTATGCAGCCTCTGCTTCATTAGTTTGTAGTGTTGCAGCATCAATTACATCCTCCTATTTCAGTGTAACTGTTTGGACGGGCTGAATGGCCTCTTCTGTTCATTTGTCAATGTCTCGGGTGGCTGAATGTCCTCTTCCTCGTTCCAGGGAAGAGGTTCATTATTGGGTGACCGGTGGTAGCTGCTTACCTGCGTGTTGTGCTGACTAGATTCCTTATCTTCCTGTGTAACATTAGACAAACAGGAGGCTGGAAGAAACAGCAAGTCAGGCAGAATCAGGAGGTGGAGAAGTCAACATTTCAAGTATACCCGTTCTTCAGGACTGCGAGTGGGGGTAGGGGGAACTGCAGATAAAGAGGGGATGGATTGGTTGGGGTGGGGAGAGCAGCAGGATGGTGAGGTAGGAGTTAGGTGGACACAAGTGGTGGGTGCAACCTGGTTGGTCGATGGGAGGGATGAATCCGGTTGGGAGCTAGACGGTGGGGTCATTTAGTGGAATGGAAGGGAGGAGTCGGGGCTGGAAAGGGAGAAGGTCCATGGCTGGGAAGGTTATTCCAAATTGGAGAACCCAATGTTGAGTCCTCCAGGTTATAGGCTAACCAATCAGAAGGTAAGATGTTGTTCGTCCAATTTGCGGTCTGACTCACTGTGGCAACAGAGGAGGCCAAGTAGGTCATGTTGGAAAGGAATTGGGAAGGGGAATTGAAATGGGTGGTGCCTGGGAGTTCAGGTCGGCCGCTGTGGGCCTGGCCGTGATGCTCAGCGAAATGAGCCCTTAGTTTACGTTGCTCTCCCCGATGTGGAGAAGACCACACCAGGTGCACCTGATGCAGTAAACTAGGTTGAAGGAGAGGCATGTGACCTCTGTTTCACGTGGAAGGACTGTTTGGGGCCTTGGATGAGATGAGGGAGGTGGTGTGCCAGCAGGTGATGCATTTTTTTCATCTGCAGGGTCAGTTGCCAGTGGGGCTTGGCGGGTTTGGTGGGGAGTGTGGCACGAACCAAAATTAGCGAAGGGATTGGTCCTTGTGGAAGATGTGTCAGGTGATGGGATCCAACCTCGTTAACTGTATCTGGTGCTACTGATGTGGTCTTCTCTATATCAGGGAGACCAAATGTAAACTAAATGGAATGCTTTGCTGAGCATCTCAGCTGGGCCTGTAAGGGCTGATTTGACCTCCCAATCACCTCCGATTTCAATTCCCCCTCCCACTCCATTTCCAACATGGTCATCCTTGACCTCCTCCATTGCCTCAACGAACCAAAGCACATCTGGAGGAACATTGAATATCCCACCGGTGCAGCCTACAGCCCGGGAGACTCAACATTGAGTTTTCCAAGTTCTAGTAACCTCCCTTCCAATACCCCGACTCCCTTCCCAGCCTCTCCTCCTTCCTTTCCTCTAATCAACCCATCTTCCAGCTGTCAACTGGATTCATTCCTCCCATTGACCAACCCGGTGTTAGCCTCTACCTGTGTTCCCCACCTCACCACACCCCCTCCTCCTACTCTTGCACCTCGACTCTTTATCTGTACACACTGTTACCCCACCCCCATGCATGAAGAAAGCTTATGCCCAAGGAGTGGACTTCTTCTCCTGATGCTGCCTGGCCTGTTGTGTTTTTCCAGTCTCCTGCATTCCAACATTTGTAGTTTTTTAAAAAAACTCTTCTTGTGCAATAGGTAAGAGATAGTAAATGGGCTGTGCCTCTTCTTATCCAATAGCTTCAATGGGCTGAATGGCGTTCTCACATTTCTGTGACACCAGCTTGGGATACAGAATGAGCTACTCTTTTTTAGTTCATTGGAAATGTTCAGGGTCTAGTAGTACTGTTACATGAATGTTACCTAGATATTAACAGCATGAGCTTGAATGTTGACCAGGTTTTGATGCTTTATGCGATACTTTCTGAGCATCCTCACTTCTGATCTAATGACGGAGCGTAAGACGTTGATGAACCAGCTGAAGATGTTTGTGCCGAGGAAGCTACCCTAAAGATCACCAACATAGATATCTAGGGACTGAGAGGATTGATCTGCACCAGCCACATGGTGTCCTGAATGGCCCAACCACCTGGGAGTTTCCAACTGATTCCCATTAGGTTCAATGTTATTCAGTCTCCTTGACACCTTCCTCAGTCACGCCCTGCCGTGATGTCAGGGCTAGTCACTCTGATACTGTGCTCATATATTTTGTTCATGTCAAAGGTCAAGGTAAATCCGTGGGAACTGTTTACTTCTCGGAGGGTAGTGAGTATTCTGGCCTCTCTATCCCAGGCAGCTACATCTCTGAACTGTTTGGGGGAGCAGAATGGTGTTAATGGATCTTGACACATCAGGGAGTTGAGGGCTACAAAGAATTGGGCAGAGAAGAGAAATTAATGCCGGAAGAGATCAGCCCTGACCTTATTGAAGGGAAGGGCAGGCTTTACAGGCTATATAGTCTGGTGTTATTCCAGTGTACCCCATAGGCCAGTCATTTTGTTGCCTCTTCCATTTCCTGTGTTATTGACTTCAAGTAGCTGAATAGCCTGATCATGTTGCTGCATGATCTAGAATGGGTCTAGTTCTATTGCCTTGAGGGCTGATTGGCCTCCTCCTGTAACTGTATATCATACTCCAGGGGCTGACAAGCCTTATCCTGTTCTGGTGTAACTGAAATCCATATAGTCCAGATCTACCACCCTTGGAGAAAGTGAACACTGCAGATGCTGGAGATCAGAGTTGCAAAGTGTGGCACTGGAAATGCCTAGCTGGTCAGGCAGCATTCAAGAAGCAGGAGTATCGAAATCTTGGACATTCCTGATGATAGGCATATGCCCAAAACGTTGATTTTCCTTCCCCTCCAATGCTGCCTGACCCGCTGTTCTTGTCCAGCACCACACATTTGGACGTCTACTGGCCCGCCCTAGTCAACCTTCCTGGTCACATAATTAAAGAAATTTAACAAATTCTTCAGGTATGAACTTCCACTCAAAAAGCCATGCTTACTATTCCTAATCAAACCCTGTTTTCCGAATGCATGTAAAACTTATGCTTCAGAATATTCTCATTTAATTTACCTACCACAGATGTTAAGCTGACTGGTCTGTATTTCACAGGCTTTATTTTTTCAGTCCTTCTTGATTAAGTGCACATTTGCTATCCTTCAGTCTTCTGGGATCTCACCTGTGGTAACTGATGATCAAAATTATCAGCCACAGCCCCCGCAAATTCTTCTCTAGCCCCTTTCAGTGTTCTTGGATATATCTGGTAAGGACCATGAGATTTCTCCAACTTCAAAGTTTCTAGTACATCAGTTACCTCCTCTACTGTGATACAGACTGTCCCTAAGATATCACCACTAATTTCCCCAAATTCCCATATATTTATATCTTTCTCCACTGTAAATATAGAGGAGAAATATTTGTTGAGGACGTCGCCTATCTCTTATGGTACTACACATGCATGCCCACTTTGGTCTTTGAGGGGTCTTATTCTCTCTTTAGTTAATGATTTTCCTTTAATATACTTAATGTGCCTCTTTGGATTCACCCTGATTTTCGAAGTCAAGTTTATCTCATACCCCCTTTTTGCCCTCCTGATTTCCTTCTTCAGTAAACTCCGATATCCCCTGTACACCTCCAGGGATTTCCGTGATCCAAGCTGCCTCTACCTGAGCCACGCCTCCACATTTTGTTTGATCAAAGCCTAAACATTTCTTGTTATCCAGTGTTCCTCATTCCTGTCAACGTTCCTTTCATCCTCACAGGAACATATAGATCTTAAGCTCCCACTTGCTGGAGGTCCCTTTTGCTTGCAAACAGACTACTCCGATCAACTCCTGCAAACGCCTGTCTGAGTCTATCAAAATTAACCTTGCCCCGATTTAGAACTTGAATCTGTGGACCAATTTCTTCCCTCTCCATAACTATTTTAAAATTAATAGATCTATGCTCACTGGTCCCAAAGTGCACATCTACTGTCACCTCACTCACCTATCCTGATATATTTTGTAAGAGTAGGTTAAATATTGCCCCTTCCCGATTAGGACCTTATGACAACCCGAATGTTCCCTGCAAGTCTCCCCAACCTCTCTAGATATTTTTGTTACTGTAATTCCTGTTGACTGTTAGGGGGGCTATAGTACCACCCCAATAAAGTCACCATCCGCTTCTTATTTCTTAGTTCCACCCACAAAGCCTCACTGGATGATTCATCAGTTATTTTATCTCTGATCAGTGCTTTCTACTCTCCTTGATTAGAAATGCTACTCCCCTCCCTCTTTCCACCATCTCTGTCTCTCCTAATGCATTTATCCTTTTACATTAAAGGTCAGTCCTACCCATCCCTCAGCCATGTATCTGTAATAACTAGACTATCCAGTGCCGATTATCTATCCACACCCTGAATTCATTGGCCTTACCTGTCAGCCCTTTCACATTGAAATAAATGCAATTTAATCAACAGGCATTCCTTGCTCCCTATCGTGTTCCAGACTGGTCTGTCTCTTCAACGTACTATTTCTGAATACTGTATTTCCTTCCAGCCTCATATTTGCCTCCCTGCTCTTGAGGATACCACCTCCTGCCAATCTCGTTTAAACACTCCCTTGTAGCACGATCAAAACTGGCTGCGAAGATATTGGTCCCCCGTCCAGTGCATGTGCCACCAGTCCCTCTTGAACAGGTCAACTCTGTCACAGAAAAGCTCCCAATGATCTAAAAATATGAATCCCACCCCCTGCATCAATTCTTTAGTCACAAACTTATCCGCCATATCTTCCTGTTCATACCTACACTAGCTCATGACAATGGAAGTCATCAGGTGACTGTCAAGGTCCTGTTCTTTTAACTTTTCTTCGAGCTCTCAGTAATCACTCTGAAGGACCACATTCCTATGTCTACCTGTGTCATTTGTGCCAACGTGCATAATGACTTCGAACAGTTCACACCTCCCCCCACCCTCCACCCCGCCAACTCCAGCAGACACTCAGAGACATCCTGGACACTGACAACTGAGAGGCAACACACCATCCTGGTTTGCCGTTTGAGGCCACAGAATCTCTTATATCGAAGACCCTGTTTACCTTTATCCTTTCCCATTGCTCCCCAGACCCAGTCGTAATGCAACTAAGCTGGCTACTGCTGCTTTCCCCTAAACGGTCATTTCCTGATACCCATTTCCCAACACCACAAAGTCAGTCTCAAAAATGGTATACTTGTTTTCGAGAGGAATGCCACAGGGGATTCCTGCACTCTCTGCCTACTCCCTTCCCCATTCCTGGTTATCGTCCAGCTACTCTCTGCCTGGAACACGACAGGAACCAAGGAACGCCTGTTGGATTAAATTGCGTTTATTTAAATGCAACACGGCTGACAGGTAAGGCTGATGAACTCAGGGCGTGGATCTTTACATGGGACTGGGATATGACAGTCTTTAAAGAAACACGGCGAAGGGAGGGACTTGGGTGTGACCACCTCACGAAAGCTCTTATCTCTGAAGTGCTCTGTATCTGGATGATCCGGAGAACAGCCAACTCCAGATCCTGAACACTGTCTCCCAGGAGCTGCAGCTGGTTGCACTGCCCACACGTGTAGTCATCAGGGACAGTGGAAATCTTCCTGAGCTCCACATCCCGCAGGTGGAACGTGCAACTGCCCTAACTGCCATCTCAACTGTTGTCAAACTAGCATTAAAAAGACTTTACGTGAGCTAACCTGTACCTTTGGCTGAGCCTCTGCTCACCAAAGCCTCTGGAACCAAAGCATTACGACCTATTCTGCCACTAACAGCACGTCAATAGACCACTCCACATTTAGTTTTGGTTAAGGCAGGAGGGAAACTTTTTTTTTTATTTCAAAAATATACTTTATTCATAAATGATTTGATGGTCTGTACATTGGATCATGCCATACATATGTCCATATTTACAAACACAGATTCGACTTTATCCTTGTCCTTTACAATCCTGTGCATTTTTTCAATCTTGTATATATACATATATTTGGCTGAGGCATCAGCAGAGCCCAAAAAAACGTCTGTATGGGCCCCCTGTTCTTCTTTCGGCAGGCCGATCTTACACGGTGGTCTTTCCCCACCGCGCCTTGGCGGCAGCTGCCCCAAACTTCAGCGCGTCCCTCAACACGTAGTCTTGGACCATGGAATGTGCCAGTCTGCAACACTCGGTCGGGGTCAACTCCTTCAGCTGGAAGATCAACAGGTTCGGACCGCCCAGAGAGCGTCCTTCACCGAGTTGATGATCCTCCAGGCGCAGTTAATGTTCGTCTCGGTGTGAGTCCCGGGGAACAGGCCGTAGAGCACGGAGTCCCGCGTCACGGCGCTGCTCGGGACGAACCTCGACAAGCACCACTGCATTCCTCTCCAGACTTCCTCTGCATTGGCACATTCCAGAAGGAGGTGTGTGACAGTCTCGTCCCCCCCGCAGCCACTTCGAGGGCAGCGTGCGGTGCGGCAGAGAGTCCGGGCGTGCATAAAGGATCTCACAGGCAGAGCCCTTCTCACCACCAGCCAAGCCACGTCTTGGTGCTTGTTGGAAAGTTCTGGCGATGAGGCATTCTGCCAAATGGCTTTGACAGTCTTCTCAGGGAACCGCTCGACAGGATCCGCCCTCTCCTTTTCCCGAAGGGTCTCAAGGACGCTACGTGCTGACCACTTCCTGATGGACTTGTGGTCAAAGGTGTTTTTCCTCATAAATTTCTCCACGAAGGACAGGTGATACGGAACGGTCCAACTACTCGGAGCGTTCCGCCGCAGCGAGGCCAGGCCCATCCTTCGCAACACCGGGGACAGGTAGAACCTCAGTACGTAGTGACACTTGGTGTTTGCGTACCGGGGATCCACGCACAGCTTGATGCAGCCACACACAAAGGTGGCCATCAGGGTGAGGGTGGCATTGGGTGTGTTTTTTCCCCCATTGCACCGGTCTTTGTACATAGAGTCTCTTCGGACCCGGTCCATCTTTGATCTCCAAATGAATTGGAAGATGGCCCGGGTGACTGCGGCGGCACAGGTCCTGGGGATAGGCCAGACCTGTGCCACATATAGCAATACTGAGAGTACCTCACACCTGATGACCAGGTTTTTTCCCGCGATGGAGAGCGACCGTTGCCCCCATCTGCCTAGTTTCTGTCTCATCTTCCTGATCCGCTCCTCCCAGGTCTTGGCGCACGCCCCAGCCCCCCCGAACCAAATACCCAGCACCTTCAGGTGGTCAGTCCTGACGGTGAAGGGGATAGAGGATTGGTCGGCCCAGTTCCCGAAGAGCATGGCCTCGCTCTTGCCTCGGTTTACCTTGGCCCCCGAGGCCCGTTCGAACTGGTCGCAGATGCACACGAGTCTGTGCACGGACAGCGGATCCGAGCAGAAAACAGCGACGTCATCCATGTACAGGGAGGCCTTAACCTGCAGGCCCCCGCTGCCAGGAATAGTCACCCCTCTCAGGCTCGCATCCTTCCTGATGGATTCGGCAAATGGCTCTATGCAACACACAAACAAGGCGGGTGAGAGGGGGCATCCCTTCCTGACTCCAGATCTTACAGGGAAGCTATCTGATTCCCACCCATTGATTGAGACTGCACTGACAATGTTGGTGTAGAGCAGTCTGATCCAATTTCCGATTCCCTCCCCAAAGCCCATTTTGGAGAGGACATCCCTCATATATGTATGCGATATCCTGTCAAAGGCTTTCTCCTGGTCAAGGCTGATGAGGCAGGTGTCCACCCCCCTGTCCTGCACGTAGGCGATCGTATCCCTGAGGAGTGCGAGACTCTCAGAGATCTTCCTGCCCGGTACAGCACAGGTTTGGTCCGGGTGGATCACCGATCCCAGAGCAGACCTGACCCGGTTGGCGATGACCTTTGACAGGATTTTGTAGTCTGCATTTAACAGTGAGATCGGTCTCCAATTTCTAATTTCCTCCCTCTCCCCCTTTCGCTTGTAGACGAGGGTGATGATGCCTTTCCTCATGGATTCACTCATGGTACCTGCCCGGAGCATACTGACATACACCTCCAGCAGGTCCTGGCCGATCAAGTCCCAAAGAGCAGAATAAACCTGGGAAACACTGCAGTGATGCATTGTTTGGGACTTAAACACCCCTTGACACCAGACCCATACTTGGACTTGGAGAGTGTCTTGCTGAGGTTTTCTTTCTCGTCGTGGTGACTGCACAGATGCAAATATTCACCCTGACAGCCAATCCACGTTGTCGCAGTCCTCTGATCTTTTCTGTCTATTAGTACTGCATTTATGAATTCCTTGAATCTATTGATTACTTTCCAAACTGTGTCTCATTCTGGAGGAAGAGATGCTGGTGTTCCAGTGAATACAGCCTATTTGAAAAGGTTTACCATTAGACATATGAGCGATATAATGCCCATCCGCTCGCTGACTCTGTTTTTCCTTTCAATTAGGGTACATTTATTCTGATAACCTTCAATTGCATTTTCCAGCATTTTCCCTGCAACCATTGTTTAAAACTCTGTCCATCTCAGCCTTGAACATATTTAGTGATCATTCCTCAACAGCTATCTCAATTTTCTACAATTGTTTCCCTCCCACTGAGGTGAGACTTGGTGGTCTTTAATCCCATGGCTTTTTTTTCTAGCTTTCTGTGTGGAAGTTAAACCTACATTAGATGTTATCATGTTCGATCATACCAACTTTGTGGCCAGAGGCAAAACTAAAAAAAAACGAAACACAACGTTTAAGAACCTGTAATCTCCTCCCTCATCTTCCACATCAGTCTAAGATACAGTTCATCCGGATCAAGGGATTTGGCCACATTTTATCATACACCAACTTCCAATTCTTCCTCAGCTTCTGTGTCAATTTGCTCAAGGTCACACTGTCAGGAACAGACATTGAATACAGTAACTGCTCCTCCAAATTGAAGACCAATATGTAATAGGTCTTTGACATATTCTCTGGCTCTATGCACAGGTTGCCTCCTCGGATCCTAATGCTCCCTATTCTTTCTCTAGTTATCCCTCTTACCCTTAATAAACCGATAAAATGTCTTTGGAGTCTTGAAAATACTGCCCACTAATATTTTTATCACCGCTGCACCCCTACCCTCTTTTTGCTCTTTTACTTACTTTCTTGAGTTTAGACCTTCACGTTCTCTCCTCTTCTGGGACCTCCATTGACCTGCTCCCTTTTGTAGGGGGTAGTGTAATTTTTAAACGGTTAGCTGCCTTTTAGTCTTTTCTACCTCATAGTAAACACAAGCATGTAGGGGGTAGACGGTTAGCTGCCTTTTAGTCTTTTCTACCTCATAGTAAACACAAGCAGACACTCGAAACTGTTGCCGGACCTCCCCCACGTTTATATGAATGAAACAGTTGTAACAGCTTTCCTCGATAGTTGAGAGGCCGCCCTTAACCACAGTTGTACAACATCATCCATATAAGGGAAGAATGGGAAGCTCAAACACTGATTGGCCAAGTGAATGATAAAAGAATCGCAGGCACCAGAACCCAAAAAAGGAAAACAGTGGGGAATCCGAGCACTCGTTGGTCAAGGCAGCAGTAGTAAACCCAGCCCACATATACATGTATATAATGTGTGGAGATTACTATGCTTGTGTGTGTGTACCTTTGGGAACAGCACCCGACTTTGCAAAGTTGAATGAAAAGTTTTGGACTGACTCCTCCGTGTCTTTGTTCCTGGGAAGGGAAATAAAAAAAGTGCCGTAGATGGGGCTGGATAGCCACCTCTCTCGCACACTTTATGCCTGTTTTAAGCTTCTCTTTCATTGTTAATTCCATTCTGAATATGTGTAGATACCCCAGGCTCTCCGGGCTGGTTTTCCTACATTTCATCTTTGGTGTAACATGTTGTGGTAACACTCTCATCAATTCCATTGTGAGCATGTGATTCCCCCCCCGCCCCCACCTACACGCTGTTCTGTTACAGTTTCACCCAGAAGTAACTGTACTGTGGCCAGATCCTGTCTTTCTCTTGGTAAGATCTGCCTCCATCATCCAAATTATTTTTAATTTTCAAACCTTTTTCTTTTGGTCTTTTCCTTAACAAGCTAAAAATGCTTGAGTCACGGTCACTGGTCCTGCAATGCTCTCCCACCTGGCACCTGACTGGCTTCGCTCCCCACAGTCACGCCTATGCACTGCTCCGCCCATCGTTGTATCTGCTCCATGTTGTTATAAGAGTCTCTCTGGAATAAATGTCAAGTCATCTTCCCCTCTTTAAAAAAAATCACAGTCCTAATGAATATTTGGAATTGAAATGTCTAAATATAAAAATCCTATTATTGTTTTTACACACCTCAGTGAATTGGTTATATATCTGCTGCTGTATTTTCTTTTATCTGAGAGTCGGTAATATATCCCCAGCAGTGCATTTGTCATCGTTTTGATCCTAACCTCAACCCACAAAGCGTCATTTGAATACCCTTCCAAGATATGATGCTAGCTAAATGCAGTCATTGACTCCATAATTAATAAGGCAACGCCACCTTCTCTTTTACCCTTCTCCTGTGCTGTCCATAGTTCTTGTACCACAGAATATTGAGTTGTCAGCCCTGACCACCCTCAAACACATCTCTGTGATGGCAAAAATGTCACACTGCAAAAATGTCATCTCATTCGCTTATCAGTCTGATAATATTCCCAACATTAAGGTAAAGGACATCCAGCCTGGAATATAGCACACGGAATACTCTGTACCTCGCAGTTCTTCAGTCATTTATTGTTTGTTATCAAACTGCCTTTCCATGAACTAAAACTGTAACTCTGGGACTGAATGAATAATTGTTGAATTGTAATTTCTTTTTTAATTTATGTGTTAATCAAATGCAATGTTCCAGAACTGAACAGTCAGCTCCAAATACCTTACTTTGCTTCGTGTGCAGAGGGGTCAGCCCTCAGTAATGGAAAAAGTGAGGACTGCAGATGCTGGAGATCAGAGTCGAAAAGTATGGTGCTGGTAAAGCACAGCGAGTCAGGCAGCATCCGAGGAGCAGGAGAGTGAAAACTTTGAGCACAGTCCCTTCATCAGGAAGACATTGGTGCATTCACATTTTTTTCCATTCCATGGGAAATTTGGAACTGTACTTGCTCAGGAGGGCAGCACTGTATATAGCCCTGAAATGGAAAGCAGTCAATCAGTTGTTTGGACAGGGGGTAGACAAAGTAAGGTGAGTACAGACTGATTGAAGTACAAACATAAGGATAGATAAGTCCCCTGGACCAGGCAGGAGGCACCCGAGGTTACCAGAGGAAGTGAGGGAAGAGATTGCTGCGCCTTTGGAGATGATCCTTGCGTCCCCACTGTCCACTGAAGTATTGCCTGATGATTGGAGGGTGGCAAAAGTTATTCCCTTGTTCAGGAAAGGCAATAGGGATAATCCTGCGAAATACTGGCCAGTCAGTCTTACTTCTGTATTGGGAAAAGTATTGGAGAGGATTCTGAGAAACAGAATTTATGATTACTTGGAAAGTGATAGTTTGATTAGAGATAGTCAGCATGGCGTTTTGAGGGACAATCATGCCTCAAGGAACTTATTGAATTCTTTCAGGATGGGATCAACCACATTGATGAAGGTAGAGCAGTGGATGTGATGTACATGGATTTTAGCAAGGTGGTTGATAAAGTTACCATAAGATCGGCCCATTCAGAAAGTAAGGAGGCATGGGGTACAAGGAAACGGAAACCTGTGTGTGTGGATACAAATTGTCTGACCTGTCGAAGACTGATGGTGGTAGAACATGGAAAGGGTTCATCCTGGAGGTTGGTGACCAGTAGCATTCTTCAGGAATCGGTTCTGGGACTGCTGTTCTTTGTGATTTTTACAAATGACTTGGATGATAAAGTGAAAGGGTGCTTTAGTAAGTTTTACAATGTAAAAAGATGTTAGAGTTATGGATATTGTTAAGGGCTGTCTTAGGTTGTAATTGGACATTGACAAGATTGGCTGGTAAATGGAAGATGGAGTTCAACTTGGATAAGTGTAAAGCGATTCATTTTTTAAGGTCGAATTCGAATGCAGCATACAGGTTTAAAGGCAGGATTATTGGTAGACTGGAGGACCATAGGGATCGTGTGGTCCATATCATAGGATGCTCAATGTTGTCACCCAAGCTGATAAGGTTGTTAAGATGTCTGGTGTTTAAATTAGCCAGGGATTGCGTTTAAGAGCCTCAAGGTTACGCTGCAGCGCCAAGAATCTCTCTTGGGATTACACTTGGAATATTGTATTCAGTTCTAGTCGCCTCATTAATGCAAAGATGTTGAGACTTCGGAGAGGGTGCCGGGGAGATTTACCAGGATGCTTACGAGACTAGATGGCATGTCTTACAAAGAAGCGTTGAGGGAGCGAGGGCTTTCCTCCTTGGAGCAATAAAGAATGGGAGTTGACTTCATAGACGTGTATAAGATGATGAGAGATATAGGCAGAGTTCATAGCCAGAGACTTTTTCGCAGGGTGGAAATGGCTATCTCGAGCGGGCATAAGTTTAGTATGATTAGAAGAAGGTTTGAGGAGATGTCAGAGGTAGGTTCTTTAAACAGAGAGTGGTGGGTGCTTGGAATGCACTGCCAGCAGCGTTAGTGGAGTCAGCTGCATTACGGATATTTAAGTGACTATTGGATAGACACATGAATGATAGTACAATGAAGGGTATGTCAGTTAGTCTGAACTTCGAGTAGGATAAAAGTTCGGCAGGACAAGAAGGCTTGAAGGGTTTGCACTAAGCTGTACTGTTCTGTGTATTATGTTTCACCCAGCCTCTGGATTCTTTTCAATTGTTGAATGTGTGAGGGAGTGATATGTGTAAGAAAAGGAAGCTGAGGTGGGGCGTTAGCCCAACACTTCCAGTTATGTTGTTCATTGTTCCATTCAACTGAATGCCAGTGCAATATGTGACGCGTCCTACACCAGACAGGCTCCGTCAAGTTCAGTTATTAACGTAATTCTTGACTTGTCATTTGCTGCCGTTTTCTTCAGATACAATCTGTTGGGTGACCCATGTATTAATCAGATATTTGCTATGTTTCGTGAATTGCGCAAAAATAAGACGTCAACTATGATTATTCAAATGAACTATAATCTCTGAAAAGAATTAGGCTGATTCTATATTTATGGAACAAAACTATAAACTCCTGTCAAGATTTTCTAACACAGAAATAAAGAATGTACATTTTATTTTGTATCAAACAAACAACATGGATGTAACTTTTTTGGTGATCAGAATTACACACACAATGTCAGGATTCAAAACAATGCATTGTCACTCCAACATTTTGAAAGTGGTTGGCTTCTGAGTGATTACATGTTCAGGGTGAGCAAACGATTGAATAATCAAATAGAATTAGCATTCTTATATATTTATATATAATCAATCAGTTCAATTTCTCACTAAAATGTACAAGCTTCAGCTATTTGTCAGCGAATTAGAAATGGCTATAGTTCAAAATGCTCTGTGAATATTAAACTAACTAAATGATTTGTGCTATCAAATTTTAGTGAACGACAATTTGAAAACGTTTAACTTTTAGAAAGAATGTCATTTAATTTGAAATGCAGACAGTGAACAAAAACGATGAGCATATTATCGTGTAAGTGAAAAGTCAAACCTTTTCAAAGAGATTTGTGCCAAAGCAATGACAGATTTGTTTTCGTAATTGGAATTCAACATTTCAAATATTCATATTCTGAGCAATAATTAGATTATTTAATGAAGCTGACCTTGCAGTAGTTGCATTTAAAATGCTTATGCTGCACTAAATAATCAGATATTCGTGAGTATTTACAATGGGAAATAATCGGATCCTGACTTTTATTCACATCAGACACATGATAGAGTGCAAAACCTTAAAGTACAGGAGGAGGCCATTGGACACTGTGTGTGCATCAGCTCCAGGAATGTCTCCCAAGCCCCTCCCATTTGCCAGCCCTATCTCTGCAGCCTGTTAAATTCATATTTCCAAATGCATATCCAGTTCTATTTTTTAATGTTCATCCACAACTCTCCCAGGCAGTTCCATTCGAAATCCTAACAACTCTCTCAATAAAGAAGTGTTTCCTTATCTCATTCCTGGCTCTTTTGCTGACAAGCTTGAAATTAGAACTCCTTGATGCTGTAATGCCAACTAACGGAAACAGAGTATTCCTGTTTTACTCTACAACGTTTTTTCATACTTTTGAGCACTGCAATAAGTTCACATATTTGTCTGTTCTGCTCAAGCAAAAATAATCCTTGCAAGAACTGTTACAAGCACTACATCGGAAAAACAGTCAGAAAACTAGCCACCTGGATACATGAACAACAACTGGCCAGAAGAAAAAGACATGACCCACTATCACTAGTATCCTTACTTATAGATGAGGAAGTACACGATTTAGACTGTGTCTGGATATCCATCGAGGACAAGGCAAACAGAGACACGCACAAGAATTCCTAGAAAAATAGCATTCCAACCTGAACTCTATCAACAAACATATCGATTTTGATTCCATCGAACACTCTCTGACAAAAAGAACTGGACATAAAATCACCAATACTGGAAATTACATCACTGACTCAAGGAAACCTAAACACATAAATAGCAAATGGGACATAATACCAGCACTTCACCGAAGGCTCACTGATATTGTTCCCTAGTACAGTGATGAACCATCTGAAAATGAACTCTCCAACTCAGCGAGCAAACTGATATCCAGAAGAAGCACAATTTCTCTCATCCTCCCTTTAACTAAATACTTCATTCCACTTGTCATTCCGATTATTTTAAGGTTATTTGCATTCTTTTGCAAAGTAACATAGTGTCTTTCTGTGTATGTTTGAATGTGTGTGTGTATATGATAGAGAGAGAGAGACAGCGAGCGAGAAAGAGAAAGAATATTCCTCTGTAATCCCTGGATTACTCCCCGTGCCATGTGGAAAAGAGGGAAGGATGAGGAAGACACTAAAGCTTAACATGTTGTTAAAAATCTAGTTCAGGGGTGAGAGTTCCAGATTGTTGTATCATTGGGATCTCTTCCAGGACAGGTGGGGACCTGTACAAAAAAGACAGATTGTATCTTAACTGTACAAGCACCATCATCCTTGTGGGGATGTTTTCTAGTACAAGTCAGATGGATTTGAATAAACCAGGAGAGTGAGAACCAAAGCAGAAGATCAGGAACTGAACAGAAGGTTAGGTGAATAGGACATCAGGCACGGCCAGTCTAATGACCATGCCGAGAGAAGGAATCAAAACAGTGAGTTGGGAGTTGGAATAAATTATAGAGAGGAGGTGCAGGTTTTTCAGAGATTAACAAGTAAGGATGGAGAGTGTGGGGGATGTGAGGGAGTGAGGTGTGTGGGATCAGGGAGACAGTGCACAAGAAAATGTTAAATGGGAAAGAGGTTGGGCTGGGAAATTCCATGATAAACAACTGGCAGCAAAACACAGGAAAACTTGCTGCTTGTAAAAGTGAATACCTGGGAAAGAATTTATTATGCTTCAGATAAAGAACACCCTTATTGCTAGAGGTCTGTATTATAATGGAGGAAAAGCTGTCTTCATATTATGGCTGTCGCTTTACTAATGGTTGCATACAGCTAGAATAGTGTCAGTGTTGTTGTTGGACAGCATCCACTGAGAATATGAAT
Organism: Chiloscyllium punctatum; assembly: GCF_047496795.1. Taxonomy (NCBI): domain Eukaryota; kingdom Metazoa; phylum Chordata; class Chondrichthyes; order Orectolobiformes; family Hemiscylliidae; genus Chiloscyllium; species Chiloscyllium punctatum. Next base: position 167,592 of record NW_027309889.1, on the reverse strand, counting down.
TCCACTGGATGGTCCCAGAGATGGCCTCGGCTGCATTTGGTTGAGTGAGTGCTGAAGATGCATGAGATGATGCTGGTTTCTAATATAGCCACTTACTGAGTACAGTCAAAGGAACAAAGCAGCAACTGCCATTGTTAATTGTTTCAGAATATACCAGAGTGTTCATGGCTGCCACTGCAAAGAGTCATGCAATGAAAAACAGGCCTATCACGTCTGTGCCAGCAAGTGCATATCCAAAGACATTTTAACCGTTTGTGAGGTTACCTGCCTCAACCACCCATCGAGACAAAGCATTCCAGATTCATACCATCCTCTCAGTTCGAAACACATTCCACAAATCCTCTCTCAATCCCCTGACATTCACTTTAAAAGTGTGTCTCTTTGTTTTTGATCCTTTGACGAAGGAAAACAGCTGCTGTCTGTTCATCCCCTCCATACCCCATTTGCTCATGTACACCTGTACCATATTCCCTCCTTAACTTTCCCAGCTGCAAAGAAAAAAGGAGCAAATTTAGCCCTCCTCTTTCATACTCACTTTTGAGTACTCACTTGTCTTGTTACTTCTGACTTGCATCTTCCCAAATTATCGGTGTTAAGTTTCATCAGGCCATTGCTCTGGCTATCTGAATAATCTGTTTCTATCCTTCTGTTGCCTAACACTTCCCTCCTGACTGTGATCCACCCCGCCCATCTTTGTGTCATCTATAACATTGATCATTATTTCACTGCTCCCCACCTCCACATTCTCACAATCGTCATTTCTGAATATCACAAACAACCAGTGATTTCCTTCCTGTTCGCCAGATGTTATTTAGATGATGATTGGACAATTACAGTTTCTTGCTTTTCCTATTTTGGTGAATTTATGAGTGATGTAGTTAACGCATTTTATGAGGGATCCACAATTAACATTTTCGTCACAGAGTTGAATTCACCTTTTACACTCCGCCCCTCTGCATGTTTTGTTTATAAACATTGTAAATAATTTAGGATAAACTAGGATTTGGCATTTTGCGGTAGAACATTAGCATTTTGTGTGGCACTGTTCTTTGTAACATTCCCTGCAATACCCAGAGCTGAAGAAATTTTTCATCTGCAGGATGGACATGAACTCATTCATTGTTTGTTTTAATCAGCGAGTGTGATGAGGATAAATATTCAAATAAATTCTATATTATGGGCAAACTGCAGAAGATCAAATCATATTCTCATATCCACCTTGAATTGGAAGCAAATATATACTGTAAAAATAAAATCAAAAATATTGAAACACCACCGTAGGGGAGAAAGAAACATGTCTTCTGTACTTGATGGAGATATAGAAATATATAGTACATGTACAACCTGAACAAGAATCAAGTGATAGAAGAGAAAGTACAAGAAATCCTTTCTTAATTTTGAATGGAAACCAGATCCCGATTTTCTTGTACAGTGATGTTTTCTCATCCAATCTCACTTCCTCAAAAGCAAGCTTTTCCCTGTCACTAAAACTTCATCTGCCTTTCTTCCTCCTCTGTCCTACTCTTTTCTTACAGTCCTACTTCCCTTGCACTGCCCCTCCTGCTGCTACATTCTCTTCCACTGATGATCTCCCTTCACACTCTTCTTCTGCCACTCCCCTGTAAGTTACACCAATTCCCCAGTTACTCCCACTTTCTCTGGCTATTCCTTCCCCATTTTGCTTTCCAACTGGGATGATGGGAGCTGCTGGCTTCTGGGCTGCTATTGAGCATCAGTGAATGATGAGATTGAGATGATCAATGTCCAATAGGAACTGACAATAGTTGTTTCTGTCACTGTCTGATGCACCGTAAACAGGGTGGTTTTGTTCCCCATGGTACAGAGTTGAGTGTCTTTCTGTCTCTCTGTCACAGCGCTTAACCAAACAGCCTCATCACAAATAGGACAAACCTCTCCTCACAGTCAGAAATCCATGCATCAGTTTTACCTTAAACATTGTGAGTAGAGTGAGCACATTGTTCTAACAGGCTGTGTACTGGCCTTTTATTCTTTATTCATTTAACTGATCTTCCAATATCAGTTGAGGTGAGATCAGAGTAACTTGCATTGCATTAAAGTAGTATTTGACTCCTGTGACATCAGAGATCCTGAGTAAACTGTGGGTCACTGGGAATCGCAGGACATTTTGCGCTGGTAATTTCCTCACTAAACAATAACACCTTCCCCAGAGCTGTTGGGAATGCCAAATAAACTCTGCCCTTGCTCGTGCCTTCCAAAACCATTGATAATTTTTTCTTGTTAATAACATCAAGACATATTATATTTTAAAGTTTGGTCTAAAGTCTCTGAAAAAAATAAGACCTTGCTGCTTGAGTGTCACTCCATTGAAATAAGGATGTTACAATAAGTATACCTTCCCAATTATAGTCAATCATTTACTTTCTGAGGTCTGATCGTGCGATATCAGTACCACTGAGATCAACGTTTTCTCTGTCCAGCAGAATCGCATTATATTGTCTAAAGACTGCACCACTCTACAATTCTAATTTATTCACCGGCTCATTCGTCATGCTAAACAGATGCACTGGTCACACAATTTGCAACAAGGTAGAGATGCCCTTGACCCTCTGGAACCTTCCTCCCCTCCCATACCTGCCCACTGACTCCATGCCCTCCCCCAGCTCCACCTCCTATCGTTTATTCACCGTCCCTCCTTAACTTCCACTCTCTGATGCTGAATGTTCTGTACTCAGCAAATATCTGAACATTACCTCTCTGTGCCCCCACTTTAAGGAATTTTAGGCATGACATTTAGTTGAGCTCTTCCGCTGCGTTCGCCTCAGTGCCCATTTCTTTCGGCAATATTCCTCTCCCTGTTCCAAATACACCGTTACCCAGCTCCAACACTCTCCCTCCACCTGGACTCCTCCCTCTGGCCTTTATCTGAACTAAATCGGTTCGTTGAGAAATTTCAACTTGACATTGGTTGTCGTAATTTCTCTGCACTTGCCTCACCAAATCCATACTATCAATGTCCGAACAGCCTATACTCCATGTGCTTAGGTCCAACTCTGACTGTGTTATTCAGCCTGTGCTGACAAGGGTGGTGCTGCGACAGTCTGGTGGACTGACCTCGACATTGCAAAGGTTGAACGCCCACTCTCAGGTACTGCCTCTAATCTCCCCCTAGACCATGACCCTACCATGGCACATCAGGCAATTGTATCAACTATGATAACTGACCACATTTCATTGGGGATTTCTGCCCCACTCGCCCCACGCCCCTAACTGCCCCCGAGCTGATAATCCTCTGATAGCAGAGCTCGCTTCTATCTCCTCTCAAAAGTTCACAAACAGAACTGCCTGGGCAGACCCATTGCTTCAGCCTGCTCCTGCTACACGGCGGAAGTGCACGGATACACACTTGGGCCCCAGTTATGCCTGTTTCTTCTTGGGGGACATCGACCATTCCCTGTTCCAGTTCTACTCCAGCACCCATCCACAAATCTTTGTCCGATACACAGATGATATCATCGCTGCTGCATCTCTCTCTTGTCCGGAATTGGAAAAGTTCACCGATTTCACTTGGAATTTGAAACTCTCCATCACTTTCACCTGGTCGATCTCTGGCTCCTTACTTCCTTTCCTCAACATTTTTGCTTCCATTTCTGGGGATAGCCAGGCAACTGATATCCAGTATTAACCCACCGACTCCCACAGGTTCCTGGAGTAGACATCCTCACACCTGGTTTCCTGCATAGAGTCAATTCCATTCCCCAGTTCCTCCGTCTCCACCGCATTGCTTCTGCTGATACTAAATTCAATAAGGAAGCCTTTCAAATGTCCACCTTGTTCCTCAATCAAGGGATTCCCCATCACTGTTGTCAACAGGGTCCTCAACTGAGTCTGATCCATCTCCTGCACTTCTAGCCTGCCCCTCCCCTTCCCTCTCGCAACGGAGTTTCCCTTGCACTTGCCTACTATCCCAGCCGCATTCACATGCAGAGGATCATCAGCCCACATTTCCCCCACCTTCAGCGAGATGTCCCACCTGCACATATTCACCTCTCCTCCCTTGTCCACCTTCTAGAGGGATTATTCCCTCCAGGATACACTTTATTCACTCCCACCACAGGTCCACTTCACTTTCCCCTGCCGGAGGTATGACCCATTCCCATTTAGATTAGATTAGATTAGATTACTTACAGTGTGGATACAGGCCCTTCGGCCCAACAAGTCCACACCGCCCCGCCGAAGCGTAACCCACCCATACCCCTACATCTACATCTACTCCTAACCTAACACTACGGGCAATTTAGCATGGCCAATTCACCTGACCTGCACATCTTTGGACTGTGGGAGGAAACCGGAGCACCCGGAGGAAACCCACGCAGACACGGGGAGAACGTCAGTCAGTCGCCTGAGGCGGGAATTGAACCCGGGTCTCTGGTGCTGTGAGGCAGCAGTGCTAACCACTGTGCCACTGTGCCACCGTGCCGCCCATTTACCTCCCTCCTCATCAGTATCAAAGGGCCCAACTATACCTTCGAGGTGAAGCAGCACCTTTCCAACATTTCCCACAATCCAGTCTATCTCATGCGCTGCTCACAATGTGGTCTCCTCTACATTGGGGAAATGAAGGGTAGACTGGGTGACCGCTTCACAGAACATCCAAGTTGGACCGCTGCAGATGACTCTGAGCTTTCAGTTGCCTGCCAGTTTAACAGCCCATCCTGTTCCCTGACCAATATCGCTGTGTCAGGCTTGCTGCAGTGTTCCAGGCAAATTCAACACAAGCTAAAAGAACTACACCTCATTTTCCATGTGCGGACTCTGCAGTCCTTTAGACTCAAAATCAAGTTCAATAATTTTTGGGCCTGAAATCCCCAATGTCCTAGCCCCCTATCCATACACCAGGCCGAGTTGTCACATAGCCTTCCATTACTCACACCATATTGTTAGCTACTAACAGTCTCCATTAAGAGCTATCCAGTCTCTTCTGCATATAAACCAACATTTTCTGTGTTACTATCAGTTCTGAGGAAGGGGCACTGGACCTGAAACGTTAACTCTGATTTCTTTGCACAGATGATGCCAGACCTGCTGAGCGTTTACAGCAACTTCTGTTTTGTTTCAACATTTTCATTGCAAGGTCTCACAATGCAATACGTCATCGATATTTTTAGAGCCCTGTCAAACATAGGAACTTTGTAATTTCTCATTTAAAATCAATAACAAATTACTCGAGATTCAACTAAGATAACAGCTTTGCTGCTATCATTCAGATCAGACACTTTGTCACAGTTCAGAAAGAAGAAAGAAATCAAAAGAGCTGGAGCGAAACTCAGTAAATCTGGCAACATCTGAACAGAGATGCAAAAAATTAACCTTTGATTCTAATAGGACTTTTCAGAACAGTGTCACATCATATTACATATGTTAATTGTGCTGCTCTCTGCAGACACATCCTCACGTTTTTTGTTTATCCAGCATTTTCTGTTTGCATTTCATGTTTCCATTATCACTTTATTGCATGTTTCTTGACAGGTCTACATGTTGACCTTGGTAATGTTTGGACAATGTGGTACTTTCATGTTTCTATTACTGTTGGTGTGTCTGTGATACCTGAATTACAGCCGAAATCTGTCTCTTCTTTAAGATCGAAAGTAAAAAGAAAATCTCAACATCTTGTAAATCTCAGGAAATCTATTTTGTTTGACAATACATTTTAGAGGCAGCTGAACTTCATGAAAGAATAGCAATAGATTTTTGATGATGGAACACTTGTGTCCTTCATTGAACAAGCTTGTCTCCCCAATCTCCAAAAGCTTTCAATGCATAACATAGAATTATTACAGCAAAGGTGGTGAAAACTCAGCTCATTGTCTTTTCCAGTTTGGAATGAGCGATATTTCTACTGTCATTCTCTTGTATTGTCTCCACACCTCTGTACATTTTGTTGTTAGCATCTGCTTTTAATTGTAAGCATCCTGCCAGATATGAACAACATGATCAATCTCAAACAAAAACAGACGTTGGAGGGAAAGCTCAGCAGGTCTAACCGTATCTGTGAAGAGACATCAAAGTTAATGCTTCAGATGCGGTGACACTACTCAATCTGTATTCCCAATGATGAAATGGTGTGTATATATAATATAGTTCACTTTATCACATTTAAAATTATCCGTTTCAGTTCACATTGTCATTGAGCATTACATATCCCAAGCGTTGGCTCGTTCCTTGTTGTGAACTATATTTAATTCTATCTGACGTTAAGAGTGATGATGACTGGGGAATATCATTGTACTCCCCATGCAGTCTCCACAGCCACTATCCCCATTCCGCCCGATCTACTCGGTAAATCTGACTTATTAATTCATAAGTCTTAATGAATAAGTTCACTTTTGGTTTTGGGCTGAGGGGAAAAAAGGTGAAAAATTATTGCTTTACAGCAAATAAAACTGCATTAAGATGTTTGTCAATTTGTATAAATTAATTACTGAAGCATATTCTATATGGAAGGTCCAACGTTTCTTTATTAGAGCAGTGAGAGGACCATTCAGAGAAGTCCACACTTCCTGTCTATGTTCAGGGCAATTGTGCCCAGTGACAGTCTGTTGGCTGGGGTTTGTTCCCGTGAAGGAGAGATCAGCACAGTAACAACATCCTGACTGTGTTTCTTTATTTTGTGGAGGGGCAGAGATTCCGGGTATGATGACGACAGCATTGCAAACGTACATCAAGGCAGGATATTCTAGCCTGCGATCAGAAAACTTCCATCATTCTCCCTCACAACTGACTTCACTCGAGGAATTGGCGATGGGAGATGTGACCAATAGCCAGCAATGTCAGAATCCAGTCCAGTCCAGTCCAGATATGTTGTGAACTGAATGTGCTGTATTGAAAGCTAGACCTGTTTGCTCAGTGACCGCGATTGATGTCAGTCTCCATGCATTGTATCTGTGTCCTATTGGTGAGGAGCTTCACTCAGTGCGCTGTCCCAGTGTAGGAGCAGATGCATCAGCTCCAACAGTAACAGACATCAGCAGCTGGAGAGACGTGGAGAGGACAGATCTGAATCTGCGAACAATGGACTGGATAATTACACAAATGGAGAGGAGGCTTTCCTTGGATCTTTTCAAAATTTCCCTCTGTAGGAAATGTCTACCTTATCGGATATTAGTGGCGCTGATTGGGCGGAGTGGAGAGTGTGTTACTCCTGGTGGAGGAGCGACGCTCCGAAATCTAGTGTGCTTCCAATTAAACCTGTTGGACTATAACCTGGTGTTGTGTGATTTTTAACTTTGTACACCCCGGTCTAACAGCGGCATCTCCAAATCATAACCTATTCTCGCTATTGTTGGTGTTCTCTACCTCTGTCCATTCATTAAGCCCATAAACAATTTTAAACTTCATTGCAATTTCTATTATCTATATTTGCCAATGAAAAAAACTTTTATCTTCAATTTCAATTGCAGTTTCCATTCATCTGAATTGCAGACCAATCCCTTACAAACATCTGAGAACAAAACTGTGCACAACCTCGAGATCTCTTATTGCCCTGAACTGATTTATGTATCTTGTTCTCTCTGTCACGAACCCTGTCGACTACCAGGTCATAATATCCCCAGTCTCCATCTCTGCGTCAGTGCTGTGGCTGAACAAACCATTGTCTGCTCGTTGGTAAAATTCAGACTTTATGTTTCAAGCTCTCTTCTGGCCACTTTTCCAGTTACAAGTATTTCAATCACAAAATTGTTCTTGTCTCAGACGTTACTTCATGATTAGGACAATGTATCAGAGTAGGAATGTCGCTGGATGTAATTCAGGAGCAAAGCTTATTAAACGAAAGACATTGTTTCAAGCGATTTGTTTCAAGTCCTACCACAGCTGATGGCAGAACTAAATAAAAATGATAAGAATTGGAATAAAAGTGAATTTCACGAAAAACAACTATAAAACCACATTTTGTCTGAACATTTTCCTGTTTCACTGATGACCTTCGGTAAAGAAATCTAATGTTACTACCCATCTGGGTTAAGTGTGACTTCAGACCCATATCAATGTGCTTGACTTTCTATTGGCTTGTGGAATGTCGTCAGAGTCAGGACAATTAGTGATGTTTAACAAATGTTGCCCTGGGCAGAGATGCCGACTTCCCATGGAATAAGAAATTTGAAGGTTAAACAAATTTGAAAGATGCTGGAGATCTGAACTTGCATAAATAATGCAAGGAAAAGATCAGAAAGTTCTGGGAAGCTTTTCTGAACTGAAAGCAGCTGGAAAATAGTGTGAACAATGCTGGTGACAGGGAAGTCTGCTTTGAAGGGCAGGAGGAGTGAGTTGAATCGATAGAGAAAGAGATAGATAGAAGACAAAGAGCAAACAAAGGGAATGATGATCAGCTGGGGTGGAAATAAAATGTGAGAATCACCTCATTTATTTTTAACTTTTCAAATCTTCCTGAATATCACGCCCATGGTGGGACATGTATCCCCCGCTTTTAAAAAAATCGCATTTTGCCATTTCCCTTTCCGAAAAACCTCCATTACGTCCTGTTTTCACTAATCAAAAGAAATCCGTAGAGGATTTTCACTTTTAACAAGAAACGTAAATTTTCCCCACATAAATTAATGATACCTCACTTTATGCCATATCAGCTTATGAAAGGCTTTGTCGGAACACTCTACTTTCAGATACCGAGGGCAATCTCTATCTATCTAAGATCATGTTTAAAGCGATTTGATCCCACCTGTCTGTGTTCCCTGAGTGTCGTCATGTTCTTATATTTATTAATGGGATATAGGTATCGCTGGGTGGGCCAGTATTAGTTCACTTTTTTGATTGCCCTTGAGAAGACCTTGAGCCTCACAGGGCACTTACACAGAGTGAGGCACACAAGGTGACAGCTGCACAGGAGCAGTGCGATTCAAGATCGAATTTAGCAAGATTAATATTATTTGAAAAGTTAGAGATGTCAATTCGCCAGTGTAATTAGGGTGGGGAAGAAGGTGTTCCTGAGCATACTGGTCCATGTTTTCAAGTCTCTGTATCTTCTCCCTTTTGGAAGAGGTTGTGGGAGATCATTACCAGTTTGGGAGAGATATTTGATGTTGCCAGCCATTCGCTGACAATGAGAAGTATAAATGGATGGAAGGTTGTCCTCCATGATAGTATGGGCTGTGCACAAAACCGTCTGTAGTTTCTTATGGTCCTGGGAAGAGCAGTTACCGTCACACTATTATGCACGTGAATAGAATGCTTTCAGTTGCCAGTATGCAGAGCACTGGGAGAAGGCAGTTCCAAAATATTTAGATGTAACAATTGGTTGTTAAATGGATATCTACATTCTGGTTGCTGTTTTGACAACAATTGAAATTTAACCAATAAATTTAAATTATGTTTAAGATACCAAAACATAATTGAATTTATTGTATTGCCAACATCCAACCAAAGAGCCATCACATGCTTCAAAAGAATAGAGAAGCCATCACCATCACAACGAGAGAGAAAGAGATGGACACGTAGAAGGAGAGAGAGAACACAGCGAGGCAAACAGAAGGACAGTCAGTAAAACAGAGAAAGGAAACAAAATAAGAAACAGACATTCACAAGAACAGCGAGAAGGGGAGACAGTAAGTTATGGGAAAGAAACAGAAGACAGATAAAAGGAAAATACAAGGAAAGAGACAGTGTGAGAGAAGTAGTGAGATACAAAGCACACAGGGAGCTGGGGATGGGGTCACAGTGTGCTGGGGGTGGGGAATGGGAGGTTCTGGGGCTGTGGACCAGAGACAGGTGGAAGTGAGCACTGTAGTAACTGGGGGAAGGGAGGTGAGGATTTACTTTGACCTTTACCAAGAAATGCAGACAAAGCATAGTAAACAATGATGTACAGAACAATGGCTCTAAAATATGTTTGAGAGCCATGCAGGTTACGATGCACAGGGCGTGTGCGAGGCGAGATCAGCAGGAACAAGATCAGCATTATCTGAGAATAGGGAGTCCACTCATCAGTCTAATAACAGTCAGGAAGAAACTGTTCCTGAACCAGCTGCTCAGTGATTTCAAGGTTTTGTACCTTTTAGTCTGAGGAAAGAGGTTGGAGGAGACCATTACTGGGGTCTGATGGGTCATTGCTAATCTTATAACAAAGAACATTCCAGCACAGAAACAGGCCATTCGGTGGTCCGAGCCTGCGCCGATCCAAATCCTCTATCTAAACCTGTCGCCTATTTTCTAAGGATCTCTATCCCTTTGTTCCCAGCCCATTCATGTTTCTTTCCAGAAACATCTTAAAATAAACCACTGGTCACAGTTCTCCATTTTGAGAAACTCCCTCCCCTTACTATTCTCTGCCTCCTGTTGCCCAGCCAGTTCTTTATCCACCAGCTCGTGCATCATGTGACTTCACTTTCGACATACCTCGACCATGGGGAAACATACCAAACGCCTTCCTGAAGACCACAACATGACATCTACATTGCCTCCTTCGTCAATCAACTTTGTCACTTCCTCAAAGAAATCTATTGATTTGGTAAGACATGACCTTCTCTGCACAAAACCATGTTACCTATCACTGATAAGACTATTTTCATTCAAATAAGAATAATTCCAATCTCTGGACCCTGTTTTTGTGGAGTTTATTTACAATCTCCCCGTGTCTGCATTGGGAGAATTAACTCTTTTCTCTCTCCACAGTATGTTTCTATGTTTGTTTCAGGTTTCTGCCATCTGCAGTATATTTACTTGTATTTGATGGAGAATTGATGCAAATATGACGGGTTTATTGTAAAAGTGGCACTGGTGCTCGGGCTCCCCGAGTACATGGGAATCTTGCCCAGCTACTGATGTGAGTGCATGTCTCTGATTACCTACTCCGTCTCTCTCGAGCCCTGAGTCCATCCGTTATTGCATGCAGCCTTTCACCGAGCCATCCCGGAGTTCCCCAAACCCCATCGCCTGGCACTGGATGCTCCCTATGCAAGGGGCGCACAAAGACACTGGGCACTTTCTGACACGCTAGGGATCTGGGGTAAAGCCCCAGCCATTAAAAAAGGAACAGAATAGCTAAAATCCAATTGCACAGCAAAGCAAACAGGCTGAATGACAGCCATCTGTTATGACATTTTCAGGTCTTTTAGACTAATTTCTGTTTATCCACGTCCATCTACAAATAGATACTCCATATGTATACCTTGTCACACAGGTTTGGTGAAGGTGTAAGATATCAGATCCTATGGTCATTGCGACTGATTCGTTGGGCTCCACTTTAATAGTTAATGAGATCACACTAAGTTTTTATTGTCAAGTCTATCCATTTCAAAGTAAAGATCGTGCCGGAGTTATGCTGAAAGGATTTTTGAATGTTGGAGAGAATAGATTATGCCACGTGCCAGTGAAGTTAGGAATAGGAAGGCAGTATAGTTAAAAACATGGCCAAAGAGCTGGTAGGGTAGGCAGCACTTGCAATATGTGGATCATTGGGATTCCCGGGTCAGTAGGATATAGACAGGAAGGACTGGATGCATCTGAACTGGCAGCAATCTCCGATATGTGGGTCATTGGGAATCCTGGGTCAGTATGAAATACACAAGAAGGACGGGATGGACGTGAACTGGCAGCAATCTCCTGGCAGGCAGGTTTGTTATTGTCACTCAGGAGGGTTTAAACTAGTGTTGGGGGGGGGTGGTGGTAGGGGGGGAGTACGTCCACAAGCACATGACTGAAGAGTAGGTGGCGACTAATCCCAGTACAGCTAAGACCAGCAACAAACTGGCAGTGTGGAGTGAACACAATGGGACTGGCAGTCGGAAGTATGCTGATTTTAATATGAGCAGTATGACAGGCAAGACAGATGAGCTTGGAGTTTGATTGAGTATATATAACTATGATATAACTATTACAGAGATTTGGTTGAGAGAGGGAACAGAAAACTGTCAATCCAATGGGTCAAGAGAGAGTTGAAGAATGTGCATTGAGAGGTTGGAGACTGTTGTTTGAAGCATAATAATTATCCAGTAGTTTATTGGAATTGGACAGTGTGTGATGAAATGTTCATATAGAAGGGACAATGGAGGAAACAGAAATTGTCTGTTTGCAATATTTTCTGCTTTACTGACAGTCTTTTCTAATCTCCTAATACCAGAGAATAGACAACGAGAATTTACATCAGGGAAACACAAACCAAATATCAGGTCAGGATCTGATGGAGTTGGGCTGAAGTGTTTTTATTTCAATGGAAGAATTATTATGGTTAAGACCGATGAACTGACAGCCTGAATCCGTGCATTGGACTATAATGTTGCAGCTTTACAGAGACTTGGTTGAGAGAGGGAAAGGACTGGCCATTTAACATTCCAGGGTTGCATTGTTTTATGCGAGATGGAGAGAAAGGTAAAAGAGGTGGACGAGGTGTTTTAATAATCGGGAGAATGCTACATCTGTACTTGAAGAGGACATACAGGAGGGATCATCCACTGCAGCAATATGGGTAAAGCTCAAAAATAAGATGGCTGCAAGCACTGCGTTACTATAATCCCCCCCAACAGCCACGGAGGGATTGAGGAACAGAAATGTACGTCGATTAAGGAAAGGTGTATTAAAAACAGAGTGGTCATAGTAAGTGACTTTAATATCTCCAATAATGACTGGGAGCCCCTTGGAGCAAGAGGCTTCGACGGGGCAGAATTTATTAACTGCAACAGTTTGTGGATTGTCCAACCAGAGGAAGCGCCAGACTGGACCTCGTATCGGCTAATGAGCCTGGCCAGGTGACTGACCTTTCAGTGGGACATAATTTTAGAAACAGTGGTCACAGCTCCTTCAGATTTAAGATAGTTACGAACATGGATAAGTCAGGACATTGTGTGAAGCTACTGAATTGGCGGAAGGCAAATTACGTGAGCATCAGGCAGAGCTAGGCCGTCTCAATTGGGAGGAGCTGCTAACAGGGAAATCCACAATTTGTTTTTTTTATGGGGAAATCAAAATTTTGTATGTGGGATCTGCTTGTTAAATCCTGACAGCAAAATCATCTGGTGATCGTCCTCCCGCCTGCACGAATTTCAATCTATTTTGTTTGAACAGATATTTCAAGGCCATTGCACAACAGGCAACAGGAAGAGATAAAGGATGATTCTGCACTGTGTCCTTCGCAGGACCAGCTTGTCTCTCCAGGCACCTGATGTCTTTATTGTGCTGAAGTCTTCATAGTGGTTCAGAGAGCTTCAGAATTAGTAGAGCACTGAACGAAGCCGTTTAGCCAATTGTACAACGATGAGCTCTCCAACATCACAATTTGAAAACAGAGAGAACTGTGTGTGTGTGTGTGTGCGTGAGAGAGAGAAAAATTAACAGAGAAAAAGGAAGTGAAGAGAGATAAAAGGAATGGAGGGAAAATGGAGCGACAGAGTGAGTGAGAGCAAGGGGTGTCAGACGAGTATGAAGTTAGATCAGAAGACAGCATGAGGACAAACATACAGAAATTTTATTTAGAAATTCCCACAGACTGCAAGCCCTTTGTCTGGTGCCGTACCCTGTGAGCACTATGCTGTCATCCCAGATCATTTATCGCCAATAATTTCACAGAGCCGGGTTGCTGACGCTGAACAAGTTCCAAAATAACAATAGATTGGTTCCAGGGAGAAGGTGAATTAATTTAAGAATTCTGGGCCAACTAGACAATGTGTGAGACAGGGCGAGAGAGTCCCAGTGAGGTGGATCACTGACTGGGGGGAAATCAGTACCTCAGCTGTGGGTCAGATAATGACCAATAAAGCTTGAATACCTCGTCCGTGGTTTTGTAATTCACATTTCAATTCATATAGCTCCACATCGTAAGTGAATTTTAACAGACTTGTCTCTTTGTAATTTTCATGTTTTGGTATGTGCTGAAACGCTTCTTTTTTGTCCCAGTATTTTGTGTTGAATAAACACATTTTATTGTTGTGGTTCTGTTCGCCAAGCTGGGAATTTATGTTGCAGACGTTTTGTCCCCTGTCTCAGTGATATCCTCAGTGCTTGGGAGCCTCCTGTGAAGCGCGTCTGTGATCTTTCCTCTGGCATTTATAGTGGTTTGAATCTGCCGCTTCCGGTTGTCAGTTCCAGCTGTCCATTGCAGTGGTCGGTATATTGGGTCCAGGTCGATGTGCTTATTGTTTGAATCTGTGGATGAGTGCCATTCCTCTAGGAATTCCCTGGCTGTTCTCTGTTTGGCTTGACCTATAATAGTCGTGTTCTCCCAGTCGAATTCATGTTGCTTGTTATCTGCGTGTGTGGCCACTAAGGATAGCTGGTCGTGTCGTTCCGTGGCGAGTTGGTGTTCATGGATGCGGATCGTTAGCTGTCTTCCTGTTTGTCCTATGTAGTGTTTTGTGCAGTCTTTCCATGGGGTTTTGTACACTACATTGGTTTTGCTCATGCTGGGTATCGGGTCCTTCGTCCTGGTGAGTTGTCTGAGAGTTGCTGTTGGTTTGTGTGCTGTTATGAGTCCTAGTGGTCGCAGTAGTCTGGCTGTCAGTTCAGAAATGTTTTTTATATATGGTAGTGTGGCTAGTCCTTTGGGTTGCGGAATGTCCTCGTTCCGTTGTCTTTCCCCTAGGCATCTGTTGTTGAAATTGCACTGGATCATTAACGCCACACTCTCAGGAATCCGATTCACTAGAGAGGAAGAAAAGGGCAACCAACTCCCATTCCTAGACGTGATGGTACAGAGAACACCAAATGGAGAATTCACCACAAAGGTTTACAGGAAAGACACACACACAGACCAAGTCCTGAACTACGAAAGCAACCACCCCAACACACACAAAAGAAGTTGCATCAAGACACTATTCAAAAGGGCCACAACACACTGCAGAAACATCACAGAAGCGCTTCACAGGAGGCTCCCAAGCACTGAGGATGTCACCTAGACAGGGGACGAAACGTCTGCAACACAAATTCCCAGCTCGGCGAACAGAACCACAACAATGAGCACCCGAGCTACAAGTCTTCTCACAAACTTTAAACACATTTTATTACTGAGGAAGAAATAACCTGTTCTGATGGGACAGTCTTCGTGTGAACCGTGCTGGGACCAGAGTCCAAGTGAATCCTAACCAAGGATGTCGACAGAGCTTTAAACTGATTAGGAGTGTGTGTGTGTGTGCGCGCGGGTTAGGGGTTTCGTTATAGAGTTTAATGAGAAAAGAGAAGGTAAGAGCACAGAGCTCAAGTGAGGTTATTAAAATCTTCAGCATAGACGCAAATAGAACAGAGTGTATGGAAAGTCGAAGCAATCAAACTTCAATCACACTGAACAAACAAATGGCATAGAAGAGGAAACGTTAACACAAGATTGAAGGGTTATATCTGAACGTGAGCAGTATAAGGAATAGGGTAAATGAGCTTGTGGCATAGATTGAAATTGGTAGGTATGACGTAATGGGCATCACAGAGAAGTGGCTGCAAGGGGATCAGGATATTCAAGGACATATATCGTATCGAAAAGATCGAGACAGTGGATTTACATTATTAATAAGAAATGAAATTTAATCAACAATAAGAAAGGAAGTAAGGTCAGATGGTGTAGAATCTGCATGGTAGAATTGAGGAACCACAAAGGTAAGACAACCACAGTTGGAGACTTGCACAGGCCTCCAAAGAGTCGTCAGGAGCTGGGGCACAAGATACACCAGGAGATAGAAAAGATCTGTAGAAAAGACAACGTTCCAGTGATCATGGGGGAGATTTCAATATACAAGTGGAATGGGAAACCAGGTTGGTAGTGAATCGCAAGAAAAGGAATTTGAGGAATATCTATGGGATGGCTTTTTGGAGCATCATGTGGTGGAGCCCACTCGGGAACAGATGACACTGGATTTAATGACGCAGGCTAGACAAGGGAACTTAAGGTGAAGGATAACTTCAGAAGCAGTGATCAGAACATGGTTGAATTTATTCTGAAATTTGAGAGAGAAGATAGAATCAGAGTTAACAGTATTTCAGCTGAATAAAGGCAACTGGAGAGGCATAAGGGAGAAGCTGGGTAGAATTGACCTGGAAGGCGTCTAACCGGAAAGACAGGGTAACAGCAATGGCTGGAGATTCCATGATAATTTAAAAGACACTGCAGAGATGTGTGCTGAGTAATAGAGATATGGTACAGGGAGGATGAGGTAACCAGGGCTGACAAGGGAAGTCAGGGATTGCATATAAGCAAAAGAGTAAGCAGAGTGAAGGGCAGTGTGAAACTGGAGATTTGAGGCCAACAGAAGGCAAGAAAAAATAAATAAGGAGGGAGAACATTAAGTATAGGGGTAAGCTAACCAGTAATATAAAGGAAACTGTAAGAGATTCTTTAGATATACAAAGTGCAAAAGAGCGGTAAATCTGAATATGGACCACTGGGAAATGATGCTGGAAAGACAGTAGTGGGAAGCAAAGAAATGGCTGAGGAATTTTGCATCAGTCTTCACGGTGGCATACATGAGTAATTTCCCAAGGTTTGAAGAGAGTGAGAGGGCAGTCCTAAATACAGTGGCCATCACCAAGAAGAACATGTTAGAAAACAGAATGGCCTGAATGTGGATAAGTCACCTGGAACAGATGGACTACACCCCAGCCTTGTAAGGGAGATCGCTGAAGAGTTAGTGCAAGCGAAAGTGGTAATCTTTCAGGAATGACTAAAATCAGGAAAGGGCCAAGTGGCTGTATAGTTGCTAACACGTCACCCTGTTTAATAAGGGAGTTAGGCAGAAGATGGAAAACTGCAGACTGATTAGCAGACTTGGTTGTGGGTAACATCATGGAATTCATCGTGAAGAATGGGATTTCTGAATACTTGAAGGTCTTTGGTAAAATAGGACAGAGTCAGCATGGTTTCATCAAGGGGAGGTCATGCCTGACAAACCTGTTAGAATACATTGAGGGAGTAATGTGCAGATTTGATCAAGGAGAACCAATAGATGTTATCCATCTGCACCTCAAGAATCCTTTGACAAGGTGCCATGCATGAGACTATTGAGAAAGATATGGGTCCATAGTGTTAGAGACAAGGTGGAAGTTGAAGTTTGGCTGTCTGACAGAAAGCAGAGAGTGTGGATTAAAGTGTCCTTCTCAGGATGGCAGCCAGTGACAAGTGGTGTTCCACAAGACTGAGTTTTGGGACCACAACTTTTCACTTTGTGCATTCATGATCGATATGAAGGAACTGAGGGCATTCTGGCCAAGCTTTCAAACTGTGCAAAGATAGATAGAGGGACAGGTAGCATTGAAGAGGTGGTTTGGCTGCAGGAGGGTGCTCTGGCGCATCTCCTCAACTGCCCAAAACTCCGGCCTTGAGCTTCACCCTTCCAACTACAACAAGTTAGAACCTCTCTGGTGTTCGCCTTCCATCCCACCAACCTCAGTATACAACGCATCATCCTCCGCCATTTCTGCCACCAACAGTCAGACCCCACCACCAGAGATATACTTCCCTCCCTACCCCTATCGTCATACTGCTGTGACCATTCCCTCACAGCTCCCTCATCAAGTCCACGCAACCCCAACAAGCCACCTTCCACTCCCGGCACTTTCCCTTGCCACGACAACAGGTATGAAACCTGTGCCAACACCTCCCTGCTCACCTCCACCCAAGGCCCCAAAGGATCCTTCCACATCAGTCAGATAACATCCCATGCATCCAAATACCTCTTCTAGTCTGTTCCTTGCTCCTGGTCTCCACTACATTGGCGAGACAAGACGTCAACTTGTAGAACAGTTCAGGGAACACTCTCAGACACACACACCCAACAACCCCACACTGCCCTGTGGCTGAATACTTCAACTCCCCCTCCAACTCCGCCAAGGCTTTGCAGGTTTGTGGCCTCATCCACTGTCAAATTCTAACCACCTGACGTCTGAAGGAAGAACGCACCATCTTCTGCCTTGGGACCCTTCAAACACACGGTATCATGGACAATTTTACCAGTTTCCTCATCTGCCCTCCCTCCACCTTATCCAAGATCAAACCCTGCAACTCAGAACCGCCGTCTTGAACTGTCCTACCTGTCCATCTTCCTTCCCATCTAGCCACTCCACCTTCCACTCTGACCTATCACTATCACCACCCACCTTTATCTAGCTGTCGCCTTCCAAGCTAACTTCCTCCCAGCCCCAGCCCCTCCCATTTATCTCTCTGCCCCTCTCTGCCCACCCCACATTCCTGATGAAGGCTTTATGCCTGAAACGTCGAATCTCCTGCTCCTCGGATGCTTCCTGCCAGGCTGTACTTTTCTATGACCACACTTTTTGACTCTGATCTCCAGCATCTTCAGTCCTCACTTTCACCTGCTGAAGGATTTTCACAGGTTCAGAGAGTGAACAAAGAAGTGGCAGATGTAGTACAATGTGGAAAAGTGTGGAAAAACATTCTACCAGGATGAATAGAGGCATAGCCTATTTTATAAATAGCAAGCAAATTCAGAAATCTGAAGTGGAAAAAGACTAGGGCTTTCTAGTCCAGGGGTCTTGAAAGGTAAATTTGCAGTTTGTCAGTAGTTAGGCAGGCAAATACAATGATGGTATTTATTTCAAGAAGGCTTCAATATAAAACCGGGATGTACTTCTAAGGCTCTACAAGGCTTTGGTCAGGCTACATTTGGATTATTGTGCGCAGCTTTGGGTCCCATATCTCAGGAAGGATGTACTGGTCTTGGAGCGTTTTCAGACGAGATTCACAAGAATGGTGCCAGGAATGAAAAGCTTAACATATGAAGAATATTTGAGGGCTCTGGGTCTGTATTTGGTAGAGTTCAGAAAGATGTTAGGAGGTCTAATTGAAACTTACAGAATACTGCATGCCGCGGGACAGAGTGGATTTTGGGAAGACATATCCAATGGTAGGAGAGACTAGTACCAGAAGGGACAGAGTAAAGAGAAGATCTTTTCAAACATAGATAAAGAGAGACCTCTCCAGCCAGAGAGCGGTGAATCTATGGAATTCACTGCCAGAGAGGGCTGTCGAGTCCAGATCAATGAGTATATTTAAGAGTGAGACAGATAGGTTCTTGACTGTAAAGGGGATCAAGGGTTACAGGTAGAAAGCGGGAGAATGGGGTTGAGAAGCTTAACAGCCATCATTGAATGGCGGAGCAGGCTCAATGGGCATAATGGCCAAATTTCTGCTCCAATGTCTTCTGGCCGTATGTTTAATATTGGCTCTCCTCATTCCTCATTGGAGCTGTATCCTGAAATTTGATCTTCAAATGATTTACAAAGAGTAACGTTTCCCTACTGATGAGTGGGAAGTATCATGTTCCCTCCCTCCAGTCTCAGCAGCCATGTCCCCAATATCATAATCACACTGCAATTGAAATCCAATGGTAAATAATCACAGTTGATTGACATCGATAACATTAACAGCATGACCCTCACCTGCCCTCTCTGATTCTCGATTAATCATCTGAATTGTGTGTCACGTCATATTCTCTGTTGACATATTCATGTCAGTTGTCCTTTATCACTCATGTTATCATAGGCACATTTTCCTGTCAGATTCTGGACTAGAAAAGTTCTCTCCATATTTTAGTGACATTATAATCCCTCAACAGTAGTTGCAGATTGTATGTTTCCATTTATAAACGTCGAAGCTTGTTTATGTTCTGACAATCCTTTGTCATTATTAACATATCCAAGGCAGATTAAATGATTGCACGCAATCAATCTACCATCCCCAATATTCCGTCCCTCAGTCACTCCCACATATCTCATGCCAAATGTATAAATTTTAAACGTTCTTTAGAATTTTCATAAAATCAATGTTAAATTGAAAGGGGTTAACTGGAGATATTTGTTCAGTGACTGTGATTAGTGTCAATCTCCGTGGATCCTAATTATCCCAGTGGAGAGTTTTCATCGTTGAATGATAAGTGGGCTCTTTTCAGTGTGTTATCCCGAAGTATGAATAGGAGCATCACTGACAGCACTTACATGGATCATCAGCTCGAGAGAGAGGGGGAGTAGAAATCAGAATCTGAGAACATTAGACTGGAACGTTAGACAAATGGTTCAGAATGTGAGGACCTTGGATTGGATTGTTCTAATAGTGGATCAGAATCTAAGATTAGTAAACTGGAATGGTACAACAATGGATCAGAATCTGAGATCATTAGACTGGAATGGTTCAACAATCTATCAGAATCTGAGAATATTAGACTGGAATATTACAATAACAGTCAGGAGTTTATCCTCGGGTCTTTATTATCTTCCTCAACCTTGGTTATCATTAGCATCACGGATCCAGGATATCCTCTGGATTATTCAACGTGGTTACTATCCCATCCTCGCTATAGTTGGTGTACCTGGTAAGTCATTATATTTGTCTACTAAACTGGGTTGAACTGAATTTCTGCTCATGATATATAAAATTTGGAAAGTGCAAGACAATGTCTTCAGTTACAAATAAAACCTTTCCTTATATTAATCAGTGTCAAACTACTATTTATAAATTACTCACTGATATGCAAGAAGGAACCAGACTGTTCTCAAACTCCATAATCCATTTTGTCCTTCACAAATTTACATCTCCATCTCCTCCCCACGCACCAATCCTGTCCAATACCACCGTCATGATACCCCAGTCACGTCTCAGTCTCATTGCAACTTCTGAATAAACCATAATTTGTGCCTTTGTTTAACAGTTTCAAGTTCCTTCTAACCATATGTCCATCACTAAAAAAATTGCTCTGAGGATGTTTAACTTGTTCTCTGTACATACGGGACGGCAGTTTATGGTGTTCTCATTCTCTAGAGCCACAGAATAATAGTCTGTGGATATCTCATGAGGGTAATTAAAAGCAACAATTTTCATTTGCCATAAAAGCCCATCTGCTTGCCCCAAGTCCTTAAGAGAAGTCAATGGGTCATTCTTCTCTAGTCAGGTTTCAGTGTGACTTCTGTGAGGAACATGTGGGTGTTCTGCACCTTTAACAGAATTAAAAGCCAGCAATAACTACCTGACAGCACCAAGTCTTCGAAAAATAGATTTAATGTAACATTTGGTCGAGTGGCTTATTTTCTCAAGACAAAAACAAATTCAGCCAAACTGTTTAAGTTATAATCCAAAGTGCCTCTAATCAAGTTTGAATTTAGTGTATTGATAATCTTAAAAGCCAATGACACAGTCCAATGGTTTGGGGGCACAAGACCGCGGGAAATTGACAGTTGAGAGGAGAACTGCCACGTTACCAGCATGCAAAGACTGCCTGAAAACTAGTTCTCCTCTCGGTAACTTTATTGATTAGTAATTTGGAAAAGCAGAATCTCAAAGAAGAAAAGAAGACAGGAATATGGAGAAGAACCGACAGCTTCTCGGTTTTGAGATTAGAAGTTTTGTTTTGTAAATCTTAATTAGGAGTCTAATCGAACTAGTATAGTGGAGGGGGTGGGGGGAGATAAAATATAGCTCAGAGGAAGAAGCTGTAAATATTCGTTCATCGATGATCCCCTGTTATGCTTTAAGAAATAAAGTTGTTAATTTTTACTTCAAATAGTTTTGGACTCTAGAATTATCATGGATTACTGCAGTGTATAAATCTTTTCCCTGTTGTTGGTTTTACATTAAGCAGGAGAATGTATCCTGTGTTGTAACACTACAATCCCACAGGAATGTGCTTTTCTCTTTACTGTCCTGTGGAACAGCTGAAACAATCACTCAGTTCAAGATCGGCATAACATGCTGCCGTGACCAGGGCTGCATACATCCGGTGAGAGAAGTACAGAAGTAAAGATAGCTCCCTTCCTCTGCCTGTTTCCCGTATTCTTATAGCTCATTTCTATTCAGGTAGGTGATCAGTCTTGAGGATGATATCCTGTGTTCCGGTGGACCAGGCATTTGGAGCAGGTGGCCTCTATCTGCTAATATCAGGAGCTGTGAGGAGCTGAATAGAACATAGGGACATAGGACTGAGCAGCAGGAGTGGGCTATTAGACACTTTGTCACCGCTCCAAAACTCACAAATTCCATGGGTGATGTGCATGTGGTCTCAAAAGCATTTTTCTGTCTGTATGCCATTTTCCTGCATTCACTTGTCTGTCAAATGTCACCAAATATAATTTTGAATAAATGCAAGCATCCAGCACCACAAACTTCTGGGGAAGGGAATTTCCACTTGAACAGCCCTTTGAAAATTTCTCATTTGTGTCTCAACCAATGTTGGAAGGTCACTCCGTCCTTTTCCAGTCCCACTCCTCCACTGGTTACACCAATCTTAAATGCAACCAGTTTTGTGATATGACCAATGATGTAGGTCTCAGAGTAGGTCATTTTCTAGAAAAGTGTGAGACACAGAAAGTTGAACTCATAACAAATGGTAAAATGATAGAGTGCACCAAACGTTATTCTGCGTTTGAAGTTATTCTGCTCATACAAGCTACTGGTCGTGGGGTTTCACTCTGGAACAGTTGAATTTGGCTGAATTCCCTTTGTTTCAGGCAGTGGAGAGATTCCAGTGAATTCTCACCAGACATCCTTCACAAGTGGTAAAGATAACACAGGGATTTTATGGTCTCACACTTTGCTATCGGATGGAACAACGTAAGAGAGAGAGATCAATAGGCTGCTGCTTCTCAGGCAGGGGACAGTTTTCTCCCTCTCTGTGTTGAAACATACGATAATGTCAACTGAACACCAAACTGGACCAGGTGTGCACTTCTGGAACATTGTCTGGAAAACCCGATTATAGATTATATGCAAGTGCATTCGTTTCAATCGCAAAAAAGTCCCCACTTTATAATTTGAAGACATGCTTACATGTGTCTGTGTAATTTGTAAATATTGGTAGGTGTCTTCATAGTATGTGTGTTAATATAAATGCAACTTTTTCTTAAAATTTATTTTCTAGCTTTAGTCACCCTAACAAGAGATAATATGCATCCAGTTGATACACTCTTCAGAAAGTCATGGATGGTTCAATACTATTTCTCAGCTAAGATCAAAACTGATAATCCCCGATAACAAAAGGCCGGCCTTCCAGGAATGAGTAAAGGGAATCCTCTTTGAAAATCTTCGAAAAGAATTAAATCCTTTCATTTTAGTTTCGTTGATCAAAACAGCACACAGTGCATCAAATGTGGTCACAGCAATGCCCTCGTACCGATACAGTTAAACATTCCTGCGATTAAACCTGATAGGTTTTGCCAAAAACAGCATCATTCCACTTACCTTCCAAATCACTTGCTGCATCTGCAGACTGACTTCATATGATTCATGTCCCAGGAACATGGAAACCGCCTGAATCACAGAGTTCTGCAATCTCTCTGCATTTACATTGTTTACCATTGTTTTATTCTTCATGCCAAAATACACAACCTACCTTATGTTATTTCTGCTGAAGGTTTGCTCACTAACCTTCCCTGTCTGTTACACATTGCAGACTCACTACCTTCATTTGATGACACATTAAATAACCATATTGGTTTACGAGCTAATTGACTTCCAAACAATTCCCTCCCCTTCCTCCAGATCTTGGATACAAATTGTTGATAATTGATGACCCCACAGTGATCTCTGAGGCATTCCATCAGTTACAGCTTTGCAGCCTGAAAATAAACATTTGTCTCTACTCTCGGTTTCCTGTTAGCGACTGATCTTTGCTGGACAGGAGAGTGAATGTTCCCTGCTCTTGGGTAGCCGTTCAGGCGTGTTTAATGGCCTCCTGCTGGGCTGTGTAATGTACTCAACGAGCTCAATGACTTCATTCTATATTGCTGTGCAATTCCTTAGAGTGACAGAATGGTCTCCTCCTGTCTCATTGTATCGATCCTGTCTGATGGAATCGGGCGGTCCCCTACCATGTAATAGCCTCGAGGGTGGATTGAGGGAACAACACACGGGGTAGGGACAATGGTTGGTCATTTGGCTGCACCATTCAGAATGTTCATGGCTGATCCGAGTGGGTGTCTGTCCATCCGTCTCCTGTCTGTTCCCAATAAACATTGACTCTCCTGTTCAACACAGATCAGTCGAGCGCAGACTTATACACTTAATGGCAAGGTCCTCGGGAATGTAGCTGAACAAAGAAACCTTGGAGTGTAGTTCATAGCTCTTTGAAAGAGGAGTCACAGCTAGATAGGATAGTGAAGAAGGCGTTTTGTATGCTTTCCTTTGTTGGTCAGAGTATTGAGTACAGGAGTTGGGAGGTCATGTTGCTGTTGTACAGGACATTGGTGAGGCCATTGTTGGAATATTGCGTGCAATTCTGGTCTCGCTCCTATCGGAAAGATGTTGTGAAGCTTGAACGAGTTCAGAAAAGATTTAGAAAGATTTTACCAGGGTTAAAGGATTTGAGCTAAAGGGAGAGGCTGAACAGGCTGGGGCTGTTTTACCTGGAGCATCGGAGGCTGAGGGGTGACTTTATAGAGGTTTACAAAATTTTGAGGGGCATGGATAGTGTAAATAGGCAAAGTCTTTTCCCTGGTGTCGGGGAGTCCAGAACTATAGGGCATAGGTTTAGGATGAGAGGGGAAAGATACAAAAGAGACCTAAGGGGCAACGTTTTTCACCCAGAGGGTGTACTTGTATGGAATGAGCTGCCAGAGGAAGTGGTGGAGACTGGTACAATTGCAACATTTGAGAGGCATTTTGGGATGGGTATACGAATTGGAAGGTTTTGGAGGTATATGGGCCAGTTGCCAGCAGGGGGGACTAGATTGGGTTGAGTTATCTGGTCGGCATGAATGGGTTGGACTGAAAGGTCTGTTTCCATGCTGTACATCTCTATGACTCTATAAACGAGTCTTTACTGCTCCCTGAAGATGAGGACACCACATTTAGCTCAACACTAAAGTGAAAGGTACGTCCTTAATTCTTTGTGGGACCTGTTATTTTAAAGCTATGTTAACTGAACATCAAATCACCACCTCTTTGCAGATATAAGGACAGAATAATTAGGAATAAACATAAACCATTCCGGACTCCAAACCTGTCCCACATTCCCATTGAACATTTCCAATCGAATATATATCAAACCCAGCCTCTGCTGTTGTCTCAGGAAGAGAATACCTGTTATCAAAGCACCACATGAAAAAAGGAGCAGAATGAGGCCATTCAGCCCATCGAGTCTGATGTGCCATTCAATAATTTCTTGAATGTTCCTCACCCTCATTCTCCTGCCTTACCCCAAGAATCCTTGATCCCGTTATAAAACAAAAAACTTATCAATTTGTATCATTGTCTACGTGTGCGTATGTTTGTCCATCTGCTTGTCATCTGTGTATTTGTGCATCTATGTTTATGTTTCTGTGTATCAGCCTGTGTTTCTATCTATGTTTGTGTCTATTTGTGTGTGACTCTATCTGTCTGCTTGTGTTTCCATGTGTGTGTATGCCTATTCCCTTGTATATTTTGTGTTTGTTCGTATATTGTGTTGATACCAATAATTCTGTGCATTTCTGTGTCTACATCTCTGTGCAGTGAGGTAACTGTATTTGGTGGGGGGTGGGGGGGGGAGTTAAATGACTGTCGTTCGAAATGCCAGTGTGTTTACAGTGAGAATTGTCTTTCACTGAGCACTGCTCCTGAATCGGTCAGTGGACATGGACGTCCCACAAATTTCATGCGAGGCATCCCAGTCCGCTTCATCTTGTACTAGGTTCTGCCCCACATGGCGGGTGTGTGTGGGTGGGGGGGGGGGGGGGGCTGGTGAGGGAATGGATATTGGGCACTCCACCACCCAGCTTGGCCATTTCTGTCCTATTTCAGGCTGTTACTCTTGGAATAGAAGAAAGGGATGGAAGGAGTGAGGGCAGGAGTGGATGGCCTTGCTGTTAGTGCTGGTGGAGGTTGATCTGGGAGGAATTGTGAGGTGTCCGGAATGAGGCAGTCGACAGTTTTGAATCCATATAGTATTATTAATGTGTGGGCGTATTGCGTAGGTGATAGAGAAATTCTGGGAAGGAAGTTGCTGAATTCAATAGTGAGAGTGGTAGTGCCTGAGCCTTATTTGGAGATAGAGCATGAGGATTTTCTGGGGGAGGTGCTATAACAGATGATAAAGCCCCAAGCCTATAATGCAAATTAAATCCTCTGATACTGGGACTAATATGGTTTTAGAATGGGAGAGCGGGCAGGAAGCCGTGAGTAGGACTAAAACAATGGGTTTATTTGAAAGGAAGGCTTGGAGGATATAGCGAGGATCGGGGTTTGGGCTCCAGCTATTCCCAATACACAACATATATTTTGTTGAATGGATCAAATTCAATCTTTCCAAGTTTGTTGATGGCACTAAACAATATCGGATTGTGAGTGGGTGAGCAGGATGTCAAAAAAACTGCAAGGTGATTGCGACAAGTGGATTGTCTGGGTAAATACATGGCAGATGGAGAGCAATGGGGAGGAGGGGGGGTGGAATATGGTCTATGGGGGATATGTGATATTGTGACCTTTGATGGTAAAAACAGAACGCAAGCCTATCATTTGAAAAGGGATTGTTTGAAAAATGTTGATCTGTAAAGGAACTTAAGCTGCATTTTTGTTTCCTTCTGTGCAGCCCTCCGAAGTCAGTGTAGGGCAATAGACAATAGATGCAGGAGTAGGCCATTCTGCCCTTCGAGCCTGCACCGCCATTCAATATGATCATGGGTGATCATTCCTAATCAGTATCCTGTTCCAGCCATATCTCCATACTCCTTGACTCCACTATCTTTAAGAGCTCTATCCAATGAGATCTGAATTGAGAAGTCAATACT
Source organism: Chiloscyllium punctatum (assembly GCF_047496795.1). Lineage (NCBI taxonomy): Eukaryota > Metazoa > Chordata > Chondrichthyes > Orectolobiformes > Hemiscylliidae > Chiloscyllium > Chiloscyllium punctatum. The sequence continues at coordinate 140,919 of NW_027309889.1, read as the reverse complement.
GGGAATGGCATTGGCACACTGACCAGTGTACACAGACCCAACATGTGGGGAGCTGTAACATTGAAAAGGATTTGGATATCCCTGTGCACTGGTCACTGAAAGCAATTTTGCAGAGCAGAAAACAGATAGGCAGAAAAATCGTGTATTCACCTTCATTTCAAGGAGATTTGAATCCAGGAGTAAGGGTGTTTTAATGCAGCTGAGCAGGGCCTTGGTGAGACCTCATCTGGAACATTGTGCAGTATTGTGTGCAGTGTTGGTCTCCTTACCAAATAAAGGAGAAACCTGACATTGAGGGAGAGCAGTAAAGGATAACCAGACTGATCTCTGGGATGATAGGCTTGTTGTGAGAGCAGAGTTTGGGGCGGCTATGCCTGTATTCCATGGGCTTTAGGAAAATGAGTGGAGATCTCAGTGAGATATATAAAACTCTGTTAGGGCGAGACAGATTGGAAACAGGGGTGACAATTCCCCTGGCTGGGACTTCAAAACAAGGGACCGCAGTATTATGTACAGACAGGCCACTTTGCATTGAGATGAGAATAAATGTTTGCACCCAGAGACTGGTGAACCTGGGGTACTATCTCCCAGATCAGGCTGTGGATTTCTGGAAACTAAAGGGATAGGGAGACAGCAGGGTATGGTATGAAGATAGAGGATCAGATACCATCACACGTTGTTGTCCAATAACGTGGTGGTGTGTTCCTGTGCATCACTGTGTTGCAGAAAATCATGCAATATTAATGATGTGGTCTATGGGGAAAAGAGGATAATTGGCGAACTGCAAAATATCAGTAAAGAACAAAAATTAAAGTTAGTCTAACACACACTCGCACAGTCTAATTAAACCTTTAAATCATGTTTTGTAATGAAATAGTGCTAATAATGACAATGCAGTCACTAGCTACATCCCTGCACCTTTCACCAAGCTCTTCACCAGAAAGTGCGCAGGACTGACTGACCACGTGATGCCAACATGGAATTCCAGTTCTCCTGAAGATTCTCCCCCTGTTTGAAATAAAGTTCCTTCTAATTGGATAGAGCAATTCCCCGTTTCAAGCTCAGGTTCAAAGCTTGCAGAGCGGATTTCATTCCTGTTTTAGCTGAACATTCACAGGGTGCATTTGGCAGACAGAGGATCCTGAAGCTGGGTTCTGTTGTTCAGCTGGTGCCTGGCAAGGACAGTGAGCTGGAGTAAACTTTATAGAAAAAAGGTGTGCAATTCACGAATCGCATTGCAGTCAAATCACGTTTAATGAACACGTGTTATCAGAGAACTGCCTGTATATTGAATCAAGGAGCCAGATTGATCGACTGAAGGTCTACAACAGTTCTTATTTTATATTTCACAATGTTTAAACATATTAATAGATAAGAACACTGTGTCGGGAAAACTACATTGAGGAGCTTTTCTCAATGAACTAGAATGGGGAAGGCTCAATGTGTTGAATGACCTACTCCTTTCCAGATGTTTTCATGCAGCCTGTGGGAAAGCTCTGTAAATGTTGTCACAAGATCTCAGATGTTAGGAAGGAGGACTCTGCAGGGTCAACAGGACTGTGATTCCCGTTCCCTTTTCTGATATCGAGGTTGGTGCCGGGTATTCTCTCTGTTTATTTCCTTTAAGACCTCGGAGCAGTGTGATACAATTGAGTGTCTTGCTCGGCCATTTCAGGGACCATTGAAGAGTTTATCACATGTCTATGTGTCTGGAGTCACTTTTAGGCCATACAAGGAAAGCACGGGAGGTTCACTTCCTGAAAGTACATTGGGGAATGAGATCGAAGTTTACAATCAACATTGGATGCAAGGTCATTGTTACAATCACCAGATTCTAGATCTTGAGATTTTATTAATTGTTTTTAACTACCACCAGCTGCCAGAGCATTATCCTGTATTGGATTAGTAATCCAGTGACATTTCCACAACAGCACCATCGCCACTATCGGAAACCACAATAACCGAGTTATTTCTGGACTGCTTGACAGCTCTGTCAAAAAGAACCCCCACCAATTTGATTATCGTTAAGGGACTGAGGGGTTGGTAAATGGTCAGAATGTAATTATTCACCTATTAGGGGACCAGACATAGTTGAGTAATTTTCCACATTGCTGAAAATGTGTTGCTGGAAAAGCGCAGCAGTCAGGCAGCATCCAAGGAGCAGGAGAATCGACGTTTCAGGAATGAACCCTTCTTCTGTTCCTTGGATGCTGCCTGACCTGTTGCGCTTTTCCAACAACACATTTTCAGCTCTGATCTCCAGCATCTGCAGTCCTCACTTTCTCCTCGATAATTTTCCATATTGCCATGGAGTTGTCAGAGTTGGAGCTGGAATGAAACAGCTTCCCCAGGGACACGGCCCTGTTGTGCAGCACAAGTCTTCAGTCCTATTGCAGGAATGGGGTCAGGGTCCATTGCCTTTTTCGTATCTACTGTGTTCAGCGGTTTCTTCATGTCACATGCAGCGAATCGAATTGGGTGAACAATGCCATCTGTGATTCTGTGGATATCATGGCGAGGATGAGGTGGTTCATCCTTTCAACACCTCTGGCTGAGGATGGTGCAGATACTACATCCTTGTCTTTTTCACTGATGTGCAGGGCTGTTCTATTATTTAGCATGGGGATATTTCTGGTGTCCTCTCCTCCAGTAAGTTTTTTAATAGTACATCGACATTTATGTCTGGATGTGGCAGGACTGCAGAGCTTAAATCTGATCTGTTGGTCTTGGGATCATTTCGTTCTCTCTATCAGATGTTAGTTCTGCTGTTTGGAATGAAACCACTCAAGTGCCGTAGCTTTGTTGGTTTGTCATCAGCTTTAGGTACACATGGTTCTGACCGTGGCCTGTTCATCCACACTCATCACTGAACCATCGCTCGGCTTAATGGTAATGGTAGACTGATGGAATATCCTGGGGAAAATGATACAGATTATGTTTGAATACAATCCTGCTTCTGTTGCTACTGTTGTCTACAGCATCACATGAAAGCCCAGTTTGAGCTGCAATATCTGCAATTCAATTCTACTGACTCTCCCCCAGTTCACATCGAGACCCATTCACCCATCAGCCATGTACTCAGTGACCACACCTGGTTTATGATGCAGTAATATTTCCATTTTCATATTCTCATTCTGCTGATGGTTCTCCTTGGTGTCATGCTTCCAATTTGTTATATTACTCAAACCCTTTAACATATTCATTTGAATCTTTTCCTTGCTTGTCGTGCCATTTGCGTTTGAATTAAATGTGTTTCCCTCTGGTTTTCTCCCTGATCATGATTAAGGGCTCTGTGGTGTCAGTGATATCAGCCTTATGCAGTTTCTTAGCGAATGAATGTGTGCATTTCAGTTCCCAGTGTAGGGCACTCCGTGTTGGACAGGGCGTTTGAGCAGCTTTCAAACACGTCATTGGAACTTGTTCAAAAACAGAAATTCCTGAAGAAATAAAGCAGCTCTGGCGGCATCTTCTGTAGAGAATGTAGAGTTAATCTTTCGAGTCCACTGGCCCTCTACAAAGCATGCAGTTTCTTCAGCAATTTTTGTATTTATTTTGTATTTATTTCCAGTATCCATAGTTATTTGTTTCATTGAAAATTTGTGCTGTGCCTATTCGTTTCTGAAGAACCTCAGCAGGTCTGGCAGCATCTGCAGAGACAGAGAAACAGAGTTAGCGTAACAAGTCCAATGTGACTTGTTCTGAACTGAAAAGGGTTGTCTTTTTAATGCCTTGCCGGAGATGGGGGATGGGTGATTTGGAAAAGAGGGCGTGGCAAAAGATAATAGGGCTATTATCAGTGGTGAACGAGAATATGATGCAAAATGGGGTTAAATTAAGGTGTGAATGGGGGAAAGGGGTTTTCTCCCGTTGAGTGTAAGATAAAGAAGACACAACCACACAAGGCCATAGGGAGAACAGGAGAGAGAATGTCGACAATGTGGTATTATATAGATCTAGATCTCTACGTTTTCACAGTATACATCATCACTGCCTTCACACTATGGAATTCACGTGCTTGACCTCTTATTGGCACTAGTAAGAGTTTCATGCTGCCTTAGTTTTGTAACATAGAGCAAAACTAACAGTATGAAGTTTGTGCTGTTTTGTACACCTGTCATTTTTAATATTCTTTCAAATTTGCAGTACTTATCGTTAAACGTTTGATCTTGAAGTTAGTATCAGATGGAGTGTACGAGTTTGAAGGGTGGCATTCTAGAAGTTTATAATATCATGGGAGGCATGGATAGAGTGAATAGCGAAGGTTTTTTTCTGTAGGATCGGGGAGTTCAAACACAGATGCATAGCTTTAAGGTGGAAGGGGGGAAACTTGAAAGGGACAAAGGGACAAAGTTTTTTACACAGACTGTGATGTATTATGGAATGAGTTGCCAGAAGAACAGTGGGAGATGCAAGTACAGCTACAATATTTCAAAGACATTTGGACCAACATATGAATGGGAAATGTTTAGAGGCATTTGGGCCAAGTGCAAGCAGATGGGATTATTATAATTTAGAAAACCTGGTCAGCATGGACAAGTTGGACCAAAGGGTCTGTTTGAGCGCTATATGACTGGATGGATGTAGAAATTAAGGAAAATGTACGAAAAGAGATGATGTAATAAATTGGTAAGAAATATTAAAACAAGCATCATGAGCTTTTCTGTCAACATTAAAAAAGCTTGAAGATGTGTGTGTGAGCTGAGGGGGAAGTGAAGTGAGGAAAGTACATTGAGGCCATTAGGAGGGTGTGACTGGAGAACAGGCCACAGGGAACAGGCAGATAATTTACACTAGTATTTTAAATCACTCCTCATGAGGAAAGTAGTGTAACCATGTCAATGGTATAAACAAAGTAGTAACAGGAGGGAAGTTATTGAACTGTCTCTAACAAAAGGAACAAGGTATTTATCTAACAGATAAGAATAAGGTTTGGCAGGTCAGCAATAATTCATAGTTCATTTTAAAAGAAGTGGTCACACAGTGACTAGCGGCATTGTGTGAAATATTCCATAACTCTTTGGATTCCAGGAGTGTTCCAGTGAAACTGGAGAACCTCCAATGTGGCGCCTGTCTTCAAGAAAGGAATGAGAAAGAACACAGGAATAATTTAACCTAACCATTATCGCTGGGAATCTGCTAGAGCCTGTTATTAAGGAAAGCATTGCAGGGCACTTAGAAAAGCTTAACGCAGAGTTGGCATGGTTTTGTAAAGGGGATACTATTTTTGCTCTGTAAAATCATACAAATTCTGTTTTGGAGATCCCTGAGAATGTCAAGATTAGAGTCATGCTCTAAAAGTACAGCATGTCAAGCAGCATCCGAGGAGCAGGAAAAAAATCAATGTTTCGGGCAGGAGCACTTCATCAGGAATCCCTGAGAAAGTGACAAGCAGATTTGATAAAGGCCACTGGTCAACATGAGGCTTTCCAGAAAGTTTTCACAAGGTATCACAAAATAAACGTTCCGACACAAGACAGAGGCTTGTAGTATGATGAATAATATATTTGCATGGGATAATGGTTGCTTAACACATAGAAATCGGAGAGTCAGGATTAATGGATCTTTATGATAAAGATGTATCTACTGGATTACCACAAATATCAGGCCGATGGCATCAGTTATGTACAATCTATACTGATAACCTGACCGCGGGAGCTGAGTGCAATATACATTGGAGTTTGTGGATCACTTTGAGAACCAAAATGCAGGCTGCTATTTAATGAAGAGGAACCCCAAAACAGGAGAGATTGGAGTGTTCCTGAGTATGAAACGTAACGTCAGCATGCTGATGCAGCAAGTAACTAGTTTGGCTCATGAGGCGGCTTCCTGAGATGGAAGGGTTGAATTATTGAATACATTTAAAATGGTGAGGAGATTATTCATTGTGGTTGAAATGAATGAGGGTGATATTACTGAAATGTACAAGATACAGAGGGGGCTTGACAAGGTAGATGCTGAGAAGGTGTTTCCCCTGAGTCTCGAACTCGAGGTGGTAGATACCGAATAAGGGACATCGATTTCAATCTGAGGTGAAAAATGATGCAGTCTCTCAGAAGGTAGTGAATGTCTGGAATTCCCCAATACAGGGAGTTGTGGAGGGATACAGGAAATTGGATAGGAAAGTGGAGTTGAGCCCGGAAATAGATCAGCCATGTTCTTATTGAATGAGAATTCAGTCTTGAGGGGCCGAATAGCCGTCTCATGTTCCTACTTCTTAGTTTTTTATGTCATGCTTTTGGAAAGTAATTGGTTATTTTCCTGGAAGTCGTGTTGTACAATATTGCATTCAGGAGAGGAGAAAAATTGCCTGAGTTAATCCTGGATGGGATATGAGATCTGCATTCAAAGCAATTCCAGAGCAGAAGTTATAGAGTGGGGAAGCATGGAAAAAGGGATTGCGGCTGGGGGCCACTTCCTGACCAAGCCTGGAATTTCCAAATGCATTTCCGAAACTACACCTAACCATCGGCGTGGCTTCAATCTTCCTGTTTGTAGCAGGTCTGAAGGGCTGATTGGAACAGCAGAACACAGGGCTGAGGGATGCAAGTGGGCTAAACAGCCCTTTGACACTATCCCACCAGTAAATAAGGTCATGGCTCATCTCATTGTGGTCCCAGCTGCACTTTTCTCTCCTTGCACCATTATCCCTGATTCACCTGCACATGGAAAATCAGACAAAACCAGCCTCGATATAATATAAAGATTCAGCCATCTCAAACTTCTGGGGAAGGGAATTTCACTTGAGTGAAATCCGACTTTGTGAATTTTTCCTCACTCCGGTTCTGACTGAGGTTGGAGGGTGTCACTGTTTCCTTTTCTAGTCCCACTCCTCCACTGCTCACAACAAGTTTTAAATATAACCGGGTCGGTGATACGACCGATGATAAAGGTCTCAGACTGGGTCAGGTTCAGTGATAGGAACAAGTCAGGCAGATTTCTTTCGTCAGCCGCACGTAACTAATAGGGCTAATGGAGCAGCATGTTAGATTTGTGGTTAGCACTGCTGCCTCATATCAGCAAAGAGCTAAGCTCAATTCCAACTTCGTCCCACACTCTATGTGGAGTTTGAACATTCTTCCCGTGTCTGTGTGTGTTTCTTCCCAGTTTTCTCGTTTCCTCCCACAGTTCAAAGATGTGCAGCTTAGTTTGATTGGCAAAGGTAAATTACCGATTAGTCTGTTTATTTTTGTTTATTCAGGGTGTAGTGAGTCTTTGAAACACTCTTCCCTGCAGACCATTCGAGGCAGAGATATTGAATATTTTTGAGGCAAGGTTCACGAATCACAGATGAGTCAAGGATTATCGAGGAGTGTGCAGCAATGTGCAGTGTTGGGGAAAATGTAGACAGAGGTACAAAATGACACGGCTCCAGAATATCTCGGAATTAAACGAAATGATAACATCGATAAAGTTTTATAGGGGAAACAAGATGGCAGCGATCTGAAAGGTCAGCTTTGCTGATCTCTCTATCACAATAATGCTCTACCCCACCCCACCACAGTCATTTACTTACAACTGAACACTAAAAGAGCTACAGAATCCTCACTAATGCCATTTTGTCAAGTGGAAATGACAAAACATTGGAAAGGATCAAGTAAGTCCCAACACGCAGTACACCCGTCAGAAGCTTTCAGCATGTCTGTGGCCGCACCTGCAACACCCTCTGCTCATTCAATAGACCGAGTTACTCACCAGGACTTGGTCACCGAGTTCACCAAGTTGCGGGAAATGATTGAAACCATGATTGAAGAAACAATCAGCAGGAAGATAGAACCACTCTCAGCAGTGCTCCAAAAACATGAACAGCAACTTGAAAGCCTTGGAAACAGAACAGATGAGGTCGAGAGACAAACTGCAGGGGCAGAGACTGTGATCGATTCCTGTAAGGAGCGGATCCTCACCCTTGAAAAACAGGTCCGTACCTTAACTAAACAAGGTGACGACCTCGAGAGCAGGGGAAGGATGAAGAGTGTTCATATACTCCATCTGCTGGACCGGACATAAGGTGATCAGCCAGTGAGTTTTTATTTGAGAGAACTGGCTGCAGAGATTCCGTCACTTCGAAGCTGAAGAGGGACGGGTGAAGAGTGAGACAGTTCATCGGGTTAGGGTGCGCAGGTCAGGCTCAGACCAAGGCCCTCACCCTGTCCTTGTGCTATTACGTTGTTGCAGAGACAAACAAAGATTTAGGGAAGCTTCCAGAACACAGGGAAGAGACCCGAACAGGGCTCCAGGAGTATGTTCTTTCAGGTCTTTTCAGCGGCAGTGATTCAGAAAAGAAAATTTTTTATTGATATCAAGAGAAGATTAAGGGAACTTGAGATTCAGTATTCCTTAATGGACTCAGCGGTGCTCCGTATGCTCTAGTGGATCTTTCAATAGATCCACCAACTCTCCAGAGGATGCGAAAACTTTGTGGACACTTTAAAGTAGGCTGGATGCATTAATGGAAAGCGATAACCTTGTTTCCCTTTTTTATAAGAAAGTTTGTTGACCGTTTCTGGTATTAAGCAGTGTTAAATTATAGTCGGGGGTGGGTAGAGTACACATTTTTAACTTCTTCATTAGTAATACTACTCATTTTTCTCTTGATTAGTTTGTGTGTCGGGTTCGGCTCAAGCTGGAGAGAGTTATGAAGGTGATCGTGATGACTGAATACCTACCTAAGGGCAGTTCTGTCCCGATGTTTGTGATTAATTGCCCTGGATGCATTATTGATAATAGGGCAGAAGATAGAGATTTGTGACATGCAAATGCCCCCAAGTCGGCAGGGGGTAAATGCCCCTCCTGAGTGCCACTGGCACTTTGTATTTTTTTTGTTTTAGAATGTATTTAGTTTTGGAACGTTTTGAGAGCTTGTTAGTTGTAGTAGCATTAGTTTGTATGTTTTCTTAAGCTCTATGATTCTTTTTTCATTGGTGCTCAGTAATTTGTAATTCGAGCTCTTCCTCTCTGGATTTCAAATATTGTTTCAGTGTGTCATGGCTAATGTCGTGCTTAAATGGTGTATCTGGAACATTAAGGGGAGCCATTCGCCAGTTAAGAAAAAGGAGAGGGTGGATATTGTCGTATTGCAGAGATGCACTTTGATAACAAGGAACAAAAGACATTAGAGCAAGGTGGATTTGATCAGGTTTATTTCTCGTCTTTTAACACTAGGAATAGGAGAGAAGCCATACTGGTGAGGAAGAATCTTTCATTTAAATTTGTAGATTGTGTTAGACACCCACGGGAGGATCATAACCCTCAAAGATATATCGGGAAGAAAGCAGTAGTTTGAATGTTTATTGCTCCCTGGCTCACTGCCATAAATTCCTGACAGATGCATTTTCCAAATTAAGCAATCTTTCTTCGTAGCACATTATCGTAGGAGGAGATTTCAATTGTATTTTGCACCCACGGTGGACAGCATGCCCAAAGGCTCCCTGTACCATCTTTCCAATCTAAGCAATTAGTGGATTTTTGTGTGGAACTGGGGCTGGTGGATGTTTGGAGGCAGATCCACCTCATAAATAGGGATTTTAATTTCTTCTTTAACCCGCAGAAATGCCACACTAGAGTTGATCTCTTCCACACCTTGCAGCAGTCTTCGATTCAGTGGTGTTCTGTACAATTGGGAATATTACCATTTGTGACCATGCAGCAGTATATTTATTGGTTAAGATTAAGGGCAATATAGCAGGTTCGAGACACTGGCGAATCCCTTTATTCTTAAGGATAGTAAGTACATTGAGTATTTCTGTAATGAATTCAGATCTTTCTTAGCCATTAATTTAGATTCAAGCAGTAACCCATCCATTCTATGGAAAATTGCTCAGGCTTATGCCAAAGGAATAATTATTCCTTAGGGTGCGGCAGAAGCTGGAGCAGGAACGCTTGGCCAGGCACGGTTGAAGGCAGCCGAGAGGGCATACTTTGATAGACCCTCGGTGGCTAGGCTGCAGAGGATCACAACGCTACGGTCTGCAGTGAATTCCACGCTCACACAGACAGTCAAGAAGGTACTTACTTTTGCAAAGCAAAGGCTGTTTGAGCATCGTGATAAACCGGGCAAGTAGTTAGCCTATCTTCTCATGAAAAAGAGAACCCCAAAGCCATTACCTCAACTAGGGAAGGTTCTGGGACCCTTTCCTGTGATCCCATAAAGATTAAAGCAGCATTTCGGAGATTTTACTCCGAATTATATCAGACTAAGCATTATGGGGATAGATGGATTTAGATGGAATCTTTCTTCAAGAATTTTGCCCTTCCAGGGGTAACCCCCAAATAAGCGTCTTGCCTTCATTCACCATTGGCGGTGCTGGAGGGTGTAAAGCAGCTTCCAGGCGGAAAGGCACCCGGTCCTGACGGATGTCCACGTGAGCTTTATGAGGAATTTATAAACCTGTTGTCAGATCCGATGTTTACTATGTTCGTCACTCACACAGTCACGACTGCATCCCACTATCCTTAAGAGAGGCTCATATCTCTCTTATTCTTAAGAAAAGGACGACACGGAAAGATTGTGCTTCCTATCGGCCCATCTCACTTCTAAATGTTGATTTCAAAATTCTGTCTGAGTCCATAACATTGAGGATGGAAACTATTTATCCTTCCATTGTCAAAGTATACCATACCAGCTTATAAAAGGCTGCAGATATTCCAACAATGTTAGGAGATTACTCAATATGATCCAAGCGTGTCAACAGCAAATTATGCAGGTATTAATGATCTCTTTAGATGCAGAGATTTGGTCTCGGCAAAGTTTTTATCAAGTGGCTGAGAGTCCTTGAAAATGGCCCTCTGTGTGCGATCCTGTAAAATTAATATTTCTAGACACAGTCAACAAGGTTGTTTACACCAGTGTTGTTTACGATGGTGATGGAGCCACTGGTGAAGGCCATCTGCAGGGACCCAAACATATCTGCCACAGAAGTGGGATAGAAGTCACGTAAGATTACATTGTCTGCAGATGATGGTCTTAAATTTTTGTTAAATCCCACAGTTTTGGTACCTCACCTCATGCAATGCATCAGTTCGTCTGGTGCCTTTTCCGGCTGTAATATTGATTTTACAAAGTTAGAGGCCATGCCTCTGGGCAAACTCAGGGAAACACCTGATGCCGTGGGAGAATCCTGATTTCCTTTCCAATGGTCCGGAGGTAATGGGGATGTTCCCTATTTAGGTATATTCATTAATCCTATCTTTGGACTTATATTTAATGTGTGATTTGTCCATTTGTTTGACAAAATTAAACAAGATCTTTGAATACTTCCAATATCCTGGCTGGGTCAGATAGCTCTTATTAACATGAATTCCCTTCCTTATTTGCTATACCCCGTGTGAATGCTTTCTTTGATGTTTCCCAGACAGACATTTAGGAGATTAAATGGATGATGTAGCTCTGATTTGTCACCATAAGCGACCCCTTATCAAGTTAACCAAATTAGAACAACCCCACAGTTTGTGGGGAGTAGATCTCCAGGATGTGAAAAGCTATCAATTAAGCTCTTCTTTACCCGATGTTAGTGAGGCCTCGGTGTCAATATGGTTAGATATTGAAGCTTCTCAGGCAAAGTGCTCCCTTATTAGTCTGCTATTCATAGACAAAATGAGGACAGTTAGGAAGTATTACCATTTCCCAATAAATATCGACAACTTTAAAGTAGGGAGGGCAATGTGTCCGATCGAGGGCAACATAGCCAAACCTCATTTCTTACCCCAAAGCGTGATGTTCCATGTTTCCGACGGGGAATACTGGATTCCATGCTTAAACTATGGACAACTCGTTCGTGTATCTTGCTTTGATAGTTTATCTGAGGGAGAAACAAGGATGTCCTTTGATCAAATAAGTCGTAACTATAGACTACCGAGTAGAGATCTCTTCTGTTTTCTTTTTATCAGATCAGAGATGTTATTCAGAAAAGAACCACGCTTTTAACAGACCCGTACAGATCCGATAAAGAGAAGAGGGTGCTTATTCCTAAGAACACACTCTCTGTCAGTACCCTTTATCATTTGTTGGAGACTGACCTCTCAGACGAGACATTGTGACTTTCTGAGGTCTACAAAGAGAGTTGGGGATTTAGATCTCTTTGGACATAGGGGAGGATATTTGTGTAAATGCAAGAAGGATTTCAATCTGCAAGAAGACTCTTGCCATGCAGTTGAAGATTCTTCATAGAGTCTATCTGGCCCCAGACCCGCTCGCAAAATTCAAGATGGAGTATGTCTTAAATACAAAATGACTATGGACACTCTTACTCATTGCTTGTTGACCTTCCACCGGCGCTATAGGAGCGGTGTGCTCGCTGGGATGGAGAGGATCTTGCGGAACGAATTGGAGATGGATCAGGTATCCCTTTTCCTGGGCCTGCCCAGTCTATCTTACTGTGACGTGCATATGAAAAAATACTTCAATACCCTCACTCTCTGATTTCAGAAAAAAAAGTTCTGTTGCATTCGGTGTCTGAAAACCCCCTGGGTCTATTGGTTTGTCATAACCTCGTCATGGAGCATAGCCCTTTGGACTTTTTTAAAGGTATGTTGCACCATAAAATAGAGGATTTTTATAAGAAATGGCAGCCCTTTTTGAATTACCAAGGTACAGGCTGATCTGCCATTCTAATAAGGACTTTTATATAGCTATGACGAACTTGACTAATGAATCTAATGGCCAGAGAGGAGGAATTACGAACAAATGAACGTGTATTAGTTAATGCTCTTGAAGGTTGAGAGCTATAGTTTTGTTACACTGAGTTCTACTATTCGTTTTTATTATTTTTTTATTTTTCTTCGGTCCGTTGATTTACCTTTTCTTTATGTACATGCACATGGGTGTAATTGTGTTCAATTTGCATTGTTTTTTGAGTTGGGTACTTATTGGTTCATCGAAGCATTAAAAAGATTTTCTCTGAATAAAAATATTTTTGAAAAAAATAAAATATTAACATGGATAGAATAGAGTCCCAAAGGACCACTTTCTCATTAGTGAGGCCACAAATTATGGTTTATCTTAAGGGTCATCACACTTCGGGTGACAGGATGATGTTGAGAGGGTGTGCCCTTCGTGGCAACCTCTGTCTGAGTGGAGAATTGAAAATGCGCTGTTGGTCCACAAAACCACCAATTTTAGTGTCACCTTCAAATTTACAAATCATGCCTTATACATTCTGAAGAATATCATTGAAATAGATAATAAACAACAATGGGCCCAGCACTGACCCTTGAGGCATTTCTTGTGTTACAGGCCTCCACACCGAGAGCATCCTTCCACTATAACCCTCTGTTTACTACCATCAAGCCAATTGTGCATCCAATTTGTCAGCTCCCTCTGGATTACATGCGAATCTAACCTTCCAGACCAACCTATCAAGAGTAATCTTGTCCAAGGCCTTACTGAAAACCATACAGACTATGTCTACTGCGCTATCCTCATCAACATTCCTGGTCACTTCATCAAAGAACTTAAAATTTGTGAGGCATGATCTCCCACTCACAAAGTCATGCAATCGTTCCAGTCTAAAAACAACTATTAATAATAATTGTTAAAATAAATAACAACAAACAATAATAAATAATTGTAAGATGACATTTGCAATGGACAATAAATTATCCATGGTTTGTGGCATTGGAACGTGCATCATTGGTGAAGGGCAGAATAGATTTTGTGGAGAAAGTGAGGACTGCAATGCTGGAGTTCAGAGCTGAAAATGTGTTGCTGGAAAAGCGCAGCAGGTCAGGCAGCATCCACGGAGCTGGAGAATCGACGTTTCGGGCATGAGCCCATCTTCAGGGAGGGCTTCAGGATGATTCCTGAAGAAGGGCTCATGCCCAAAACGTCGATTCTCCTGCTCCTTTGATGCTGCCTGACCTGCTGCGCTTTTCCAGCAACACAGAATAGATTTTGTACCTGTGTCATTGAACTGTGTTGGAAAAAGGCAAGGGTGGCATGGTGGGTCAGTGGTTTGCACTGCTTCCTCATAGTGCCATGGATCCGCGTTTGATTTCAGCCTGGAGGACTCTCTTTTGGAGTTTGCACATTCTCCCTGTGTTTGTGTGGGTTTCCTCTGGGAGCTTCATTTTCCTTACACAATCCAAAGATGTACATGTTAGGTGAATTGGCCACTGCTTTATGTGCATTAGTTAGGGGTAAATATAGATTACGGGCATGGGACTGGGTGGGTTGCTATTCAGAGGGTCGTTGTGGCCTTGTTGGGCCAAATGGCCTGTTTCTATACTGTAGGAAATTGAAAAACAATAAACTATTTCTAATCAAACCCTGTCTTTCCAAACGTGTGTATATCTTATCCCTCAGAATCTTGTCAAGTAACCTACAGACTCCAGATGTTAGGCTTCCCGGTCAATAGTTCCCAGATTTTTCTTTGCTTCCCTTCCTGAATAATGGCACAACGTTTGCAACACTTCAATATTCTGCAACCTAACCTGCGGCTAACGATGATGCAAAAATATCACCCAGGTTCCCATAGTTTCTTCCAAAGCCTCTTGCAGTATTCTTGGATGCATCTGTTTAGGACCAGGAGATTTATCCACCTTTATACATTCTAATGCATCCAACACGTCCTCTCCTGTGATATCGACTAACCCCAAGATATCATCACTACCTTTGTTAACCTCCCAAGTCTTCATTTATTTCTCTACAGTAAAGACAAAGGAGAAATATTCATTGAGAATCTCACACATCTCCTATGGTTCTATACATGCATGTCCACTTTGGACCTTGAGGGGTCATATTCTCATGTAGTTATTCATTTAACTTTAATATACTTAAAGAACCTCTTTGGATTCACCCTAATCTTCTCAGACAATGCTATCGTGTGCGCCCTTTTCGCCGTTCTGATTTCCTTCTTTGGTAAACTCCTGTATTCCCTGTACGCCGCCAGGGATTTCCTTGATCCCAGCTGCATGGATCTCAGCCACTCCTCCTTTTTGCCTGTCAAAGCCACAATATCTCCTGACTTCCAGGGTTCTCTCTTCCTGCCAACCTTGCCTTTTACGCTCACAGGAACATACAGACCTTGAACTCCCGCCATTTCACTTTTCAAGGCCTCCCACTCGCCGGAGGTCCCCTCGCCTGGAAACAAACTCCTCCAACCAACCCCTACAAGTTCCTCTCTAATTCCATCAAAATTCGCTTTCCCCCAATTTAGAAATTGAACATGCGGGCCAGTTTTGTCTTTCTCCATAAGTATTTTAAATCTATGGTCACTGGTCCCAGCGTGATCCCCCACTGTCACCTCAGTCACCTGTCCTGCCCTATTTCTTAGAGTAGGTGAAGTTTTACCCCTTCCCGAATTGCACCCTCTACAAACTGCTTGAGGAAACGTTTCTGAACACACTTAATAGATACACCCATTCTCAGTCCTTAATTCTATGTAATTTTCAGTCAATGTTAGGAAAATTAAAATCTCCGACTATGGCAATCCTATTGGCCCTGCAAGTCTCCCCAATCTCTGTACATATTTTAATTATTCTAATTCCCTTTTACTATTAGGGGGGCTATAGTACAACCCAAATAATATCATCAATCCTTTTTTTATTTCTTAGCTTCCCCCACAAATCCTCACTGGATGATCCATTAGTTATTTTATCTCTGATTACTGCTGTGGTACTCGCCTTAATCAAAAATGAAACCCCCCACACCTCCTTCCACCATCTCTGTCTTGCATAAAGCACCTGTACCTTGGTACATGAAGCTGCCAGTCCTGTCCCTCCCTTAGCCATGTTTCTGTCATGGCTATAATATCGCAGTCCCACGAACCTCTCCACGCACTGAGTTCATCGGCCTTACCTGTCAGCCACCTTACATTGAGACAGATGCAATTTAATCCAACAGGCATTCCTTGCTCCCGGTCGTGTTCCTACCTAACCTATCTCTGCACTTTACTGTTTGTGATTACGGTATCTCCTTCCAGCCTCGCACTTGCAACCCTGCTGTTGAGGATCCCACACCGTCCCCACGCCAGCCTGTCTAGTTGAAACATTCCCTTGTAGCACTAGCAAACCTGCCAGCCAGGATATTAGTCCCCTTCCAATTCAGGTACGACCCGTCCTTCCCGAACACGTCACCTCTGCCCCACAAATGATCCAAGTGATCTAAAACTCTGAATCGCGACCTCCTGTACCAATTATTAAGCCACGCATTCCTCTGCCATGTCCGCCTGTTCTTACCCTCACTAGCACGGAGCACTGGAAGTAAACCGGATATTACCACTGTTGTGGTCCTGTCTTTTACCCTTTTTCCTCGCTCTCTATAATCACTCTGCATGACCTCATCATTACTTCTATCTGGGTCATTTGTATCAATGTGCACAATGACATCTGGCTGCTCCCTCACCCCGGTGAGAACGTTCTGCAGCCCCTCTGAGATATCCTGGACCCTGGCACATAGGAGACTATACATCATCTTGGATTCCCATTTGCAGCCATAGAATCCCTTGTCTGATCCCCTCACATATCGAGTCTGAATAATTACTTCTGAAGTTATTCGTCTCGCATAACCTTCTGACAATGGGATTTCTTCCTGAAACAGTTGGATTGGCTGAATTGCTTTGCTTCTGGCAGTGGGAAGATTCCAATGAATCATCATCAGGAATCCTCCATGAGTGGAAAGACGACGAGGCTTGTTTTCCTTCCCACACAGTGCTGTGTTGAGCAGCAGGGAAAGAGAAAAGGAGCAATAGACTGTTCCTTCACAGATAGGCTACATTTTTCTATCTGTAAGTTAAATCAGTAATGTTATCAGGCCCCAAACGGGACCATGTGAGCTCTCCTTGAATATTGTCTGAACTATATGACTCCATCACATTCTCGACTCCAGGTCAGTGCATCATTGCTGTTGTCATACACCGAATCAATTCATTAACAACAAATGGCCCGACTTGTTTTGAAGATGTGTTGATATGTGCCTGCATAGTGTAAACATAAGCGTTTGATGACTTCACAATATCTGTGTTAAGATGGATATGTTTTATTCTTAAACAAATACAGAAATTGCTGGAAAAGCTCAGCCTGTCTGGCATCAGATATGAAGAGAAATCAGAGTTCAATTGTTCGGTCCAATGACCTTTCCTTTGAACCTGACTTATTCTTAAATTATTTCCCCAATTTTATTCTCCCAAATAAGAAAAACTATCCATCCGGTATTTACCAACTACACTCTTCTCAAGATGTTATACGGTCAATAAAATATCTCTCATTCTCAGGTCGAACTGTTCCTTCTTTGTAACGTAATGCCTTCATCCCAAGAATGAGTAAAGAGAAAAATCTTTGAAACCTTTCGAAAGCAATTTTGTTTTTATCAGTTAAGGCAATTATAACGACACATAATACATCAGATGTGATCTCAACAATGCCCTGTACTGATGCAAAAATCATCGCTAAGATCAAACACAACACCCCTTACACGGAACAGAATAATTCCATTTACCTTCCAAATCACCAGCTGCATCTTCAGAATAATTTGATGTGATTCATGTACTAAGACACACAGATCCCTCTGTACCACTCTGTTCTGAATTCTCCTTGCATTTAAATAATTTTCTGCTGTTTTGTCTTTTCCCCAAAACAGAAAATTCCCATCACAGAAATGTTGTACTTTTTTCTGCTGAAGGTTTACTCAAAACTGTCCCCTGTCTGAATCCCATTGCAGACGCTCTGCCCTCCCCTGTCTGTATTCCATCGCTTGATTCTCTGTCCCTCCCCCTGTCTCTATCCTATTGCAGACGCTCTTCCCTCCCCTGTCTGTAGCCCATTACAGATGCTTTGCCCTTCCTCTGTCTCTATCCCATTGCAGACGCTCTGAACCCCCCCGCTCCCCCATTGTATCCTATTGCAGACGGTCTGCCCTCCCCCTGTCTGTATTCCACTGTAGATGCTATGCCTTCCCCGTCTGTATCCCATTGCCGACGTGCTGCCCTCCCTCTCTGTATTTCATTGGAGACGCTCTGTCTTCCTTTGACATCTTATTGATTGACTATCCTGATGTATGAGCAAACTGAGATAAATCCTCTCCATCCAACTCATTGGTGTGGATTGTAATTTGTTGATGACCTCACACAGATCCCTGAAGAATTCCACTAGTTACAGCTTGCCAAAAACAAAATCAGTAATGATCTCTTCTCTGTATTTCCTGATGCTGCCCAAGGCGCCCCTGCTCCTGTGTAACAGCCTGGGATGGTTATATGGCGTCCTCCTGTGCTGTGTAATTTACTGAAATGATTTGAATACTTCATTCTATTCCTGTCTAACCCCATAGAGGTGCATTATGGCCTCCACCTGCTGTATTGTTACGATGCTGACTGGCTGAATGGGATCTTTCTCTCCCTCTGTAACAGCCTTGGAGGTGAATTGACAGAACAACGGGTGAGGTAGGAGCAGCAGTTGGCCATTCGTCCCCTCTCCAACTTGCTGCTCAGTTTAGAAACATAATGGCTGGTCTGATTGTAACTGAATACCCCTTTTCTGTCTGTTCCCAATAAATGTTGACCCTCCTGGCCATCAATGATCAGTTAAGGTCAACCTTGAATATCCTCAATGACCCAGACTTCACTGTTCTCGGGGGATGAGAACGCCACAGATCGCACAATCCAAAGGAGAAAGGAGCAAAGTAATCTCAAATGGAAATGGGAGACCCCTTTTATATTAAAGCGTGTTCACCTCACAGCAAGTCACCTACTCTTTTCAGAAACAAGGGCACAGCAAATAGGAACAAACATATACCATTCAGCCCCTCAAACCTATCCCACAGTCAAATTGATTGTTCAGTCAAGTATTTATCAAACTTAGCTTCTACTGCACCCTTGGAAAATAATCCTGACACCTTAAGGCCACAGAGCATATGAAATTGGAATTAGGCCATTTGGCCCATCAAGTCTACTTTGCTATTTGATCCTGTCGGGTGTGTTTCTCCACACATCTTTCCTGCCTTCTCACTGTAACTCTCGATCGTTGTTTTAATTTAACCTTTGTCTTAAAGACATGGTTGCGTCGGTGTCTCTGTATGTGTGTGTGATTGCGTGTGTGTTTCTGTGTATATCTGTTTAATGGCAGGAGACAGGGTGGTGGCGGATGGTTGTTTTTGAACAGGAAGCCTGTGAGCAGCGATGATCCAGAGGCAAAATTGTTGTGTCCACTTTTGTTTGTCATTTATATATATGATTTAGATGAGAGTTATAGAAGGTATATTTCGCAAATTTGCGAATGACATCAAGTTTTGGTGTACAGTGAACAGTGTTTGTATAATGGTGAACAGCTGAAGATTAAAAAGAGACCTTCACTAATTAAATCAATGATTCATAGAGATGTACAACAGGGAAACAGACCCTTCAACTTGTTCATGCCATCCGATTATTCTAAATTGATCCACTCACATTTGCCAGCATTTGGCCCATGTCCCACTAATCATAAAGCCATCCAGTTGCCTTTTAAATGTTATAATTGTTCCAGCCTCCACCAGTTTCTCTGCCAGTTTATTCCATAGAAGCACCACCCTCTGCAGGAAAAAAAGTTGTTCTTCATTGTCTTTCAAATATTTCTCTTCCCACCTTAATCCTATGCCTTCTAGTTTTAGACTCTCCTACCTTGGGGGGAAGGAACCTTGACCACTCACCCTATCCATGCCCTTCATAATTTTATAAACCTCTAGAAAGTGTAAATGTGACTCCAATCAAGAGGGTTGGCTGTGTTTTCAGTCATCCTGGGTCTATCGTCTCAAATTCAGTCGTGGTACCTCTTCCTTCTCCATCAAGGCACGATTCCAAAAACGTTTCATCAACTTGTTCAGATATATTATGAAACAGCTCTGTGGGAGTTGGAACTAGATTTTTCGGCGCAGTGATAGGGACACTACCATCATTCAGCATTAGCCCCTAAAGCTGCAACATGATGCGACTGTGTGTTTGTTGATCAGCCTGTAGTAACAAGCTGTGACACAACTCCACAGGCCATGAATGCACTCCACGTTCTCCAGAGATAGGGGCACTATCAGACATTCATGGACTGGAATCGTATCCAGAGCTCCCGCGCAGAAACTTGGGCACCATCCATTAAACCAGGCCTAAATCATGCCCATATTTCGGGTCATATTTGAAGTGTGTGGATTTATTAAATTCTGGTTAACATTACCAAATTATACAGGAGACATTTCTAATTGAAAAAAAAAGTACAAGTTATTAGCCTCAACTAAAGGATGTTGAGTGCATTCGCTGTGTCATTGAGATAACGAATGAACATCTTCAATTGCTTGGCTATGATTTCTGGTTTAAATGGTTATTGCCAGTAGTCTGCTATATTAGGGAAAGAAATCCTGCAGATACACTCTGCACTATTAATGATCGCGAGTAGATATCAATACTGAACACCAGAGAGGAGAAAGGAGCACAATTCTGTTCCCAAAATACTTGTCACTATTTCAAATCTCAATCATGTGGCTTCCCTCGTCCTAAAATCATTCATTGATACAAGGCAACTGTTTCCTTTCCAGATTTTGGTTATGGACTCCTCGCTCTGCCTGTACAAGGCAAACCAAGCACTGGGTCTTTGGGAAACTCAAGGTTGGTGTCTGTAGGCCTTCTGGAGAGGGGATTGTCGTTTAATCCAAAGGGGGAGTGTGAGGGGGCAGTGATATCCCTCACTGGGCTGAGGTGTGGCAGATGGAGTTTAAAATGGATACATGTGAGACATTGCATTTTGAAAAAACAAACAAGGGGAGGACTTATACAATTAATGCTGGGCTTTGGTAGTTACATAGACAAGAGGGACCCAGGGGCGCAGGTATAATCCTTTGAAGTTGTGGCGTAGGGTGTTTAAGGTTACTTCATTGCTCATACCTTTGAGGTTAGAAGTTGGGAAGTCATGCTGTGATTGTGCAGGATATTGATACAGCCTCTTCTGAAGTACTGTGTGCAGTTCTGTTATAGGAAGGAGATTATTAAGCCGGAGATGGTTGAGAAGAGATTACCAGGATGTTACCAGTAACACCTCATCTTCTGCCTCGGAAGCCCCAAAAACACGGCATGAACATTGGATTCACTGGTTTACAAATCCCTCCTGGCCAACCCAGATCCTAGATCCAACCCCCGGACTCACATCTGCCCTCTCGAGGAGACTTAATGTCCATCTTCCTTCCCACCATCTGCTCCACACTCCCCACCGATCTATCACTATCACCTCCTATCTTCACTCACCTATCACTGATCTTTCCCCCAGCATCACCCCCTCGCCCATTTTCTGTTAGCCCCTTCTCCCTCCCCAGTCCTGAAGAAAGGTCCTGCCTGAAACGTCGACTCTCTTGCTCCTCGGATGTTGCCTGGCTTACTGTGCATTTTCCACCGCCATGCTTTACCTGCACTGAATTATCCAATATCTGCAGTCACCATTATCTCTTAGGTACAATTCCCTTTTAACATAGCCATGTCGCAGTCTGTTATAACCGCATGTAGTCTTAGGGATATTTTCTTCTCAGATCATGGACGATAAAAGTTCTCTCAATGTCTTCCTGATATTGCAGTGCCTGATCAGTAGATACAGAACGTATGTTTCAATTCATAAACGAAGAAGCACGCTTATATTCTGATAAACCTTTGGCATTGCTCCCATATCCAAGGCAGATTGAATGCTTACACATGATTGATCTACCAGACCCAACATTTGTTCCCTCAGTCACCCCCACATATATCATCCAGAATATGTAAATTTTTAATCATAATTTGGAATTTTAATAAAACACATTGAAGTGAAATGGGTAAACGGGAGGTATTTGTTCATTGACTATGATTGATGTCAGTCCCCGTGCATCCTAAATATGTCACTGGAGGACTTTCCTCTTCTATTAATTAGGGACTCGGTTCAATGTGTTATCTCATAGTATCAGTGGGAGCATCACCGACAGCAGTAACAGGCATCAGCAGATCCAGAGAGAGGGGGAGGAGAGATCAGAATCTGAGAACATTAGACTGGAATGTTCCAACAATGGATCAGAATCTGAGACCATGAGCCTGAAATGTTCCAGCAATGGACAGGAGTTTATCCAAGGGTCTTCACTGTCTTTCTCGGCCTTGGATCTCATTAGTTTTGCGGATCTATGATGTACTGATGGTTGTTCAAGCTGGTTTCTATCCCATCCTCGCTAATTTGGTGTTCCTGGTAATTCATTCTATCTGTTCATTAAGCCAGGTTGGACTGAATTGCTGCACATATTATTTAAAATTTAGAAAGGTGGATGTCAACATTTTCAATTCCAATGAAATATTCCATTACTCACAAATTGTATAGAGCAAATTAATCTTGACAAATTACTCACCAAATTGTGAGGAGAACCAGATTGTTCTCAAACTCCATAATCCTTCTAGCCCTGTACAGATCTACATTTCTATATCCTCCCACTCACTAATCCTGTCCAATACCACCATCATGATATCCGCGACTCCTCCTCTGCCTCAGTGCATCTTCTGAATAAACCATCAATTGTGCCTTTGTTAAATCTGGATACAATTTATCAAGTCCTTTTTAACCACATGTCAATTACAGAATAATTGCTCTTGAGTATGTTGAACTTGTTTACTGCACAGATTCTGTCAGACGGGCAGATGCTGCATGCTGCTTAAGTCATTGACATATAATCTAGAGGCACAGAATAATAATCTGTTGATATCTCATGAACGAAATTGATGTTATTGGACTGAAACTAACCTCATTTGTGAGAAAAGGCCCATCTGCTTGCTTCATGTCCTTCAGAGAAGCCAAAGCGTTATCCTTCCCCAGTCATGTCTGGGCAAACCCACAGTAATATGTTTTACTCTTGACTGTCCTGTGGAACAGCTGAACCAGTCACTCAATTCAAGCTCAGCATAACATTCTGGCCTGACCATGGCTGCACACCTCCCGTGAGAGACGAACAAAAGTAAAGTTAGCTCCCTTCCTCTGCCTGTTTTCCTTATTTCTACACTTCATTTCCATTCAGGTAGGTGACCATTCCTTATTTCAAGTGCAATCTTTCTGACTGAGTCTCTCCCCAAGAGTGATGTTCATTTCCACGGGCACCTCTGGTGCTGGCTTTACTGATGCTGACAGACAGATGTAAGGAACTTTTAAATTCCACAAAAGTGGCAGTGCATAGAGAAGGAATGGGTTTTTATGTCATAATAAAGATACGGAGACCAGTAAGTGAGGGAAATGAAGTATTGTGATCATCACTGAGAGTGTAGTTGAGGCCATATTCGGGGTATTATGGACAGATCTTTCTCCTTTAAAAGGAATTATCTCATTACAATAGAGGTTGTCCAAAGGAATTTTATGAGACTAATCCCTGGGCTGGTGGTAAAAGACGAGTGAGTTAAGGTTAATCTGTAGCACAGTCAACGAATAATAGGTCATTGCATTGAAACTTGATTGTGATGGACAATCACTCGTTATATTCTACACAGACACTGAGAAGGTGATGAATTCCATGGCTTGTATTTTTATTTTTACTCGGGATGCATGATTCTGGGTATTTAAGCGCCTCTGTCGATAAAATCTTCAGTCATATCCAGCCTTGATATTAGGGTCAATCCCTCTTACCTGAGCAGGTCAGTTAAACACTTTTGTTAATGTTAATACGTGATGGTGTCTGTGTGGAGAGTATTTTCTTCTCATAGAGGGTAGTGAATGTTAGGAATTCTCGGTCTAGAAAGTTAGGGGAGCCATATCACTCCAAGTATTTAAAAAGGAGGTAGATGGATTTTTGACCTGTCAGAGAGCTAAGGGGTGTGAAGAATTGCGCATTAAAGAAGAGTTAATGACAACAGTAGGTTAGCCATGATAGCATACAATGGTTTGAGCATCCAAATTACCTCTTCCTGTTTCTTATGTTCTCATATTCTGTCTTTGGAATGTTAATGGTTTTAAATTTCCTGGAAATTTTCCTATTGAATGTTGAGGACAATGAGAGAAACGAATTTTATGAGCCGTCTCTGGGAGAGGTATGGGCTGGATATTCACATGAATCTGGGTCTACAACATGACCAACAAATGAAACACCACTTGCAGAGAGGAGACACTCTTTAAAGCGGTGGGAGACCACTTTCATACACAGCTTGGATTTCCCATCACATTTTCCAACTCACAGCAAACCACACAGTGTTGAGGGACTGAATGATATCCTGTAATACTGCGAACCAGGTATTTGGAGCAAGTGGTCTCTATCTGCTCCTATACAAGTGGTTTTAAGGACTGAATGGAACATAGGAACAGAGAACTGAAGAGCAGGAGTGGGTCATTAGGCACTTTGTCATTGCTCGAACAGACAGTAAGATCATGGCTGATCTGAGAGTGGTCTGCGCAGCACTTTTCTGTCTGTCCACAATTTTCCTCCATTCACATGTCTGTCAAATGTTCCAAAACACAACTTTGAATAAATGCAAGCATCCAGGCACAGTACTAGGGAACTGAACAAAGTCAAAGTACACAGGCAGCACAATTCTGGAAGGCAACAGGCATTTATCTATCAGTCTTGTTCCCAACCAATTAATGCTGTTGCAGTTTATAATTTAAATTTGTTCATGGAATGTGGGTGTTGTTGATAGGCCAACATTTATGGACCATGTCTAATTACGCTGGAAGTGGTGGTGTTGAGCTGCCATCTTGAGCTGAATCATCTGGGGAAGAGAATTCCCATTTGAACAGCCCGTGCGAATTTCTCAGTTGTGCTCCGACAAATGTTGGAGGGTTGCTGTGTCCTTTTCCAGCCCCACTTCTCCACTGGTTACAACAGGTTTGAAGTGTAACCTAGCCCAGTCTCTCAAAAAATGTGAATACACAGAGTCACACACGTACAGACACATACACAATCGCACATGTCTGAAGACGAAAATGAATAGGAAAAGGTTTCCAGAGTTTCATAATAGTTGAACTCATTTCAAATGGAAAAGAGATAATGCGTCCCAACCGATACACTGTCTCCAACGGTATTCTACTCAAACAAGCTGCTGGTATGAGACTTCTTCCTGGAACAGTTGGATTTGGCAGAATTTCCTTTCCTTCAATCAGTGGAGCGATTCCCCTGAATCCTCAACAGGAATGCGCCAAGTTTTGTGAAGATGACTCAGGGATTTTTACTCTCACATTTTGCGGTCAGACGGGGCAAAGTGAGAGAGAGTGGGCAATAGTCAGTGGGTAACGACCATAAGATCATCGGATACAGGAACAGAAATTAGGCCATTCAGCCCATCGAGTCTGATCCACTATTCAATTACGGCTGACAAGTTTCTCAAAATCATTCTCCTGCCTTCTCCCTGTAACCCTTGAACCCTTTGATACTCAAGAAGCTAACGACCTCTATCTTAAATATACACAATGAACTGACCTCCACTGCCTTCTGTGAAAATGAATTCCATTCGTTTTCCACTCTCTGGCTGAAAACGTTTCTCCTTACTTCCGTTCTTAAAGGATTTCCCTTTACTGTAAGGCTGTATCCTTGGGTCACAGAGTCTCCTACCAATGGAAGTCTTCTCACCATCCGCACTGTCCAGACCATTTAGTATTCTGTATGTTTCAATTAGATCCCCCACATCCCTCTGAACTCCATCAAGAACAGACCCAGAGTCCTCAAACATTCTCATATGTTAAGCTTTTCATTCCTGGGAACAGTCCCGTGTACGTCCTGTGAACCCATTCCAAGGTCAGCACATCCTTCCTGAGATATGGGGCTCAGAACAACGCACACTACTCCAAATATAGTCAGACAAGAGCCTTATAGAGCCTCAGAAGTACGTCCCTGCTTTTACATTCAAACCCTTTCAAAATAAATTCCATCACTGCATTTGCCTTCCTAACTACTGACACAACCTGCAAGTTTACATTGAGACAATCCTGGAGTAGAATTCCCAAGTCCCTTTGCACGTCAGACATCTGAATTTTCTCGGTAGTCCATGTTTTTTATTCTTCCGAACAAAGTGCATGTTCCCACAATTTCCCACGTTGTACTCCATCTGCCATTTCTTTGTTTATTATCCTAACCTATACAAATCCTTTGTGAGCCTCCCTGCCTCTTCGACGTTACCTGTCCCTATACCTATTTTTGCTTCATCTTCAAACGTAGATAGAATGCCTTCAGATCCTTCATCTGGATCGTTAATGTAGAAAGTGAAAAGTTATGATCCCAACATTGAGCCTTATGGTACACCACTTGTCACCGACTGTCAACCGGAGAGGGACACTTTTATCGACACTGTTTGCTTCCTGCCAGACAGCCAAACTTCTATCCATGTTAGCACCATGCCTCTAACACCATGGGCCCTTGCCTTACTCAGTAGCCTCCTGTCAAAGATCTTCTGGAAGTTCTGGTCGATGACATCCATTGGCTCTCCTTGATCTAAGCTGATTGTTACATCCTCAAGGTTTTCGAACAGATTTTCCAGGCATGACCTCCCCTTGATGAAACCATGCTAACTTTGTCCTACTTTACCATCCACATCCAAGTATTCAGAAATTTCATCCTTCACAATGGATTCCAGGATCTTACGTACAGCCAAGTTTAGATTAGTCACTTTGTAATTTTCCGTTTTTTTGTTTAATCTTTTAAACGGTGGTATCACGCTCGCGATTTTCCAGTCCTCTGGGAATCTCCCTGATTCGAGAGATTCCTGAAAGATCTCCACCAACGCCTCCCCTGTCTCATCAGCTATCTGCCTTAGAAATCTGGAGTGGAGTCCATCTGGTCCAGGTGATTTACTTACCTTCAGGCCACTCAGTTTTCCCAACACCTTCTCCTAGGTGATGGGCACCTTACTCAGGTCTGTCCACTAAGTCTTTTCAATGTTTGGGATATTACTCGTGTTTTCAACCGTGAAGACTGACACAAATAATTTTTCAGCTCCTCAGTCATTTCCTTGTTCCACATAACTATCTCTCCTGTGTCAATTTCTAGCGATCAGATGCCCAATCTTGCCTCTCTTTTGCCCTTTATGTCTGGAAAGAAGCTCTTACAGTCTTTCTTTACATAACTGGCTTGCTTATCCTCATATTTAACTTTCTCACTAATTATTTTTTTTTCTCTCTGTTGGTCTTTGCAAGTGTTACGATGTGGGGGTGAACGCCTCTGTTAATGAAACCAAACCCCCAGGAGAGCTCACCTCACCTCGTAATCTATTAGAATATGAGTGACAGAGAACTCCCAAATTCCACTATTTAAGGAAAATAACGTCAATTTATTTTTAACTGTAAAAGTGAACATCATGCCACAACTATTTACAACTTTAACCAACCCACCCCCCATAACTGCCCCCAAATCCCTAACAATATGCTGTTTCAATCAGACACTTATAAAGATTACATCAACTTAATTTCAAAACCACACAACCACTGCCGTCCTCTGTGATGTTACTCTCCTGGCTATGAATTCCCTGGGTCGTCGTATTTCTGTTTACTGTGAATATGTTTCATATGAAAAAATATATATGACAGTGAGTATTTCCTAATTTCTTGCGGAGCAAGATGATTGATCCCAGGCTTCTTCCGTCTCGATGGCATCTGTTCTCTCCCCAATTTTCAAAATGTCTGCATTTTATGTCCCCAGCATCAAACTGTCTCACTGTTTCAATGTTGGCAAAACAATAAATTTAATCTCGATTTGCTTTCAGTGACAGAGAGAGTGAAGGAAAGAGAGTGTTGCATGCAATAGTGAGAGTAGTGGAACAAGAGCCTTGTTCGGGTGTAGGTGCTGTAACAGATATACAGAGAGTGTGAGGGAGTAGAGAGAATAGGAAGACCATTGTCCTGGCTGAACGGGGAAGGTTATTGATGCTTGTCCTGTATTGATGGGCATTTCTTCAGATCATCTCAGCATCGGGGTGAGCCTCCCCAATGTCTTGTCCACGTCTATCACTAATAACAGCACAGAGCACATCCCATAGCTTCTTCAGAATATGTTTGCATGGATCTTGCAAACACAAGGAAGAACACTCATTGGTGCCTTACATATCTAAACCAAAACTGTTGTGCAACTTTGCGCATCCGATTATCTGGAAATTAGGTATGTAAATATCTTGAGTGATGCGGTAATACTGGATGATCTAAATTTGCATCTAAACTGCGTTAACTAAATGATTGCTAATGCTGTGAAAAATCTATTTCATGTGTATATGAGGTAGGTTGAAGAGTGTGTTGTGAACCAAAGTAGATAGCAGGTTATTTCGGGTGTGGTGTTGTGTGGTCAGAAGGACTAATTACTTACCGTGCTCTGAGGTAGCTTTTGGCCAATCGCATTAATATGTTGAATTTTACACGGCGCCTGCAAGCAATATAGAATTTTTGAACATTACACTCAAATATCATGGAAACCCGAATGCTAGAGGGTCAAGTGAATTGGAAAAATACAATATGACATTTAGTGTGAGACAAACAATGGCATTCAGTGATAGAAATACTGTAAAGTCTGAAAAATACATACATATCACTAAGTTACAAACACCAACGAAAGGGAAGGTGACTCATCAATGGTTTACGTAAGAAAGCAAAGATTGCATTAAATCTAAGGAAGCAGCTTCAGAAGAATTCCAGATATTGTACAAACCTGAACATTCTGAGAGATTTATTTTTCCGATAATAAGGATGAAGAAAGTGTTAAGGAAATCAAAAAGAACATGAAAACAAACAAACAGGAAACACACAGACTGCTTACATCTACAATCCATATTCCAAAGAAAACAAAAGCAAGGTCAAATGTAGAAATTTGTAAGGTACAGAAGAATTTATTGATGGGGAACAAGGAAATGGCAGAGAAAATAACCAGCTACTTTGCATCTGTCTTCATGGAGAAAGCGCCAGGCAATCTCTGTGTAAAGCAAGTGATCACATGGGACTTGTGGAACTAAAGACAGAAAGTCCATTCATATCAGCAACAAGGTAGTCCTTGAAAATTGAGCTAGATTGGTCATTGCTAAATCTGATGGGCCAAATATACTTCATATCAAAATGTCAAAAATAAAACAGCAGATTAATTGAACTGTCAGTGACTGTATTTTATTTTCTTGCAGACTCTGCAAAGGCCATAGCCATTGTAGATAACTGAAAGGTAGTAAACATGATCCATCTATGTACACAGGGAAGAAGAGATAATGTGGAGGACTGCAGACCAATTCATTCGACATATGTAGGGAAACAGTTGGAATCCATTATATAAGAAGTGATATAGGGTACGTAGAAATGAACAGCAAAATTGCAGAGAATCACAATGCATTGCTGTCTGAGAAATCTTGCCTGACAAACTTCGGAATTATTTGAAGTTCTTTCTTGCAGCATAGACCACGGACAGCCAGTGGAAGTAATGTATTTGGATTTTCAGAAGTCAGGGCAGGAAAAATTCCTAGCTGTAACAGCTGCTCCTTTTTTGAGGTATTTTAGGTGTTGGAGTTGATTTCCTCGAATTCCAGAAGCAGCAATTACTGTTTTGTATGCTGTTGCATTATTTTCGAACTTTGGGAAAAAAAAAGTCAAAGCAACAGCAGCTTTAAGAGGGAAAAGGACAGACAAAGGAAGCACATGGTGAGGGGAAGAAACTGATAGGACAGCGTACCTGCTGAGTTACTGCCTTTTGTATTTGAATTCATGTATCGCTGGATATCGGAGTGCGTCTAGGAAATTTAACAAACAGTGAAATTTACAACTGGTTTGGAGGAACTGTTTGGGCAAGGTTCCCTGCCAGATTAGTGAATTGTTTTATCTGTGTCCTACAGAAAGTCTGCAGAAGTAAGTCGAGCGGGTTCTTCCTTAATTATATGTTTTTGAGATATGTCTCTTGATTAATCTTAAAATATAAGCCATAAATTTTAATTTTACGTTGAGCAGTGTTTTGTAGAGGAATAAGACAGTTTTGTTTTTCTGGGTCAGTAGATTGTGAAACTTCACAAATGGCTTTAGTAGAATCATATGCGCTTCTTGTCAAATGTGGGAGTTTAAAGAGGATTTAAGGCTTACTGCAGATTACATCTGCAATAAATGCTTCTGGTTGAGAATTCTGTCAGATCGAATGTATCGTTTTGAGAGACAGTTAAAGACAATGAAGAATTTGTAACAGCAACAGTGTGTGATGGATAGCAGTTATAGGAAGGGGGGAGGTCTCAGATACAGTCACATAGATGGGTTAACTCCAAGTAAGGTAAAACAATTAAGCAGGTAGTGCAGGAGTTTTCTGCGACTGTCCCCATTTCAAACAAATATGCTGTTTTGGCAAATGTAGCGGGTGATGGATTCATAGGGGAATGGAGCACGAACAGGCAGGTGTCTGGTATTGAGATTGGCTCTACTGCAACAAGGGATACGTCGGATTCCATGAGGTCAATTGTGTTAGGGGACTCCCTAGTCTGAGGAACAGACAGACGGTTCTGTGGCCAGCAAAGAAAAAAATGGTGGATGGTATGTTGCTTCCCTGGTGCCAGGATCAATGATGTCTCAGAAAGGGTGTAGAATGTTCTCACGGGGGAGAGGGGCCAGCAAGAGGTCATTGTCCAAATTGGAACCAACGACATAGGAAGGGAAAAGTTTGAGATTCTGGACGGAGATTGCAGGGTGTTAGGCAGAAATATTAAAAGGAGGTTCTCGAGAGTAGTAATATCTGGATTACTCCTGGTGCGACGAGCTAGTGAGGACAGGAATAGAGGGATAGAGCAGATGAAGGCATGGCTGTGGAGCTGGTGTATGGGAGAAGTATTCACATTTTTGGATAACTGGAATCTCTTTTGGGGTGGAAGGGACCTATACCAGAAGGACGGATTGCACCTAAATTGGAAGGGGACGAATATACTGACAGGGAGATTTGCTCCAGCTGCTCGAGTGGATTTAAACTAGTAAAGCGGGGGAGGGGGGAGTGGGCAGAGAGATAGTGAGGAACCAGATCAATCTGAAATTGGTACAATTGAGAAAAGAAACAAGTCAAATAGTCAGGGCAGACAGGGACAAGGTAGGACTAATAAAGTAAACTGCATTTATTTCAATGTAAGGGACCTAACAGGGAAGGCAGATGAACTCAGGGCATGGTTAGGAACATGGGACTGGGATATCATAGCAATTGCAGAAACATGGCTCAGAGATGGGCAGGACAGGCAGCTAAATATTCTAGGATACAAATGCTACAGTAAAGATAGAAAGGGAGGCAGGAGAGGAGTGGGAGTGGCGATTTTGATTAGAGATAGCATTACAGCTGTACTGAGGGAGGATATTCCCGGAAATACATCCAGGGAAGTTATTTGGGTAGAACTGAGAAATAAGAACGGGATGATCACCTTATTGGGCTCGTATTATAGACCCCCTAATAGTCAGAGGGAAATTGAGAAACAAACTTGTCAGGAGATCTCAGCTAGGGTGTCAGAAAGTAGGGTGATTTGGTCGGAGATTTTAACTTTCCAAACATAGACTGGGGCTGCCATAGCTTTATGGGTCTAGATGGAGAGGAATTTGTTAAGTGCGTACAAGAAAATTGTCTGATTCAGTATGTGGATGACCCAACAAGAGAAGGTGCAAAACTTGACTCACTTTGGGGAAATAAGTCAGTGGAGATGCACTATGGGGCCTGCTACCGTAATTCTATTAGATTTAAAATAATGATGGAAAAGGATAGACCAGATCTAAAAGTTCAAGTTCTAAATTGGAGAAAGGCCAATTTTGACGGTATTTGGTAAGAACGTTCAAAACCTGATTGGGGGCAGATATTCACAGACGGCTGGAAAATGGGAAGCCTTCAGAAATGAGATAACAATAATCCAGAGAAAGTATATTCCTGTTAGAATGAAAGGAAAGGCTGCTAGGTATAGGGATTGCTGGCTAACTAGGGGGGTTGATTAATAAATAGAATGAAGCATCTGTCAGGTATAGACAGGATAGATCGAGTGAATCCTTAGAAGGGTATAAAGGCAGCAGGAGTATACTTAAGAGGGAAGTCAGGAGGGCAAAATGGGGACATGAGATAGCTTTACCAAGTAGAACTAAGGAGAATCCAAAGGGTTTTTCTTTACAAATACATTAAGGACAAAATCATAACTAGGGAGAGAATAAGGCCCCGCAAAGTTCAGCAAGGCAGCGTTTGTGTGGAGCCGCAGAAAATGGGGGAGGTACTAAACGAGTATTTTGCATCAGTATTTACTGTGGAAAAGCATATGGAAGACATAGAATGTCAGGAAATAGATGGTTACGTGTTGAAAAATGTCCATATTACAGAGGAGGAAGCGTAGGATGTCTTGAAATGGTTAAAGGTGGACAAATCTCCAGGACCTGATCAGGTGCATCCGAGAACTCTGTGGAAAGCTACAGATGTGATTGCTGGGCCTCTTGCTGAGATATTTGTATCATCGATAGTCACAGGTGCGCTGGCGGAAGACTGGAGGTTGGCTAATGTGGTGCCACTGTTTAAGAAGGGTGGTATGGACAAACCATGGAACTATAGGCCAGTGAGCCTGACGTCGGTGGTGGGCAAGTTATTGGAAAGAATCCTGAAGGACAGGATGTACATGCATTTGGAAAGACAAGAACTGATTAGGGATAGTCAACATGGCTTTGTGCATGGAAATCATATCTCACAATCCTGCCAGAGTGTTTTGAAGAAGTAACGAAGAGGGCAGAGCGGTAGATGTGATCTATATGGACGTGTTCGACAAGATTGTTTATGGGAGACTGGTTAGCAAGTTTAGATCGCATGGAATACGGGGACAACGAGCCATTTGGATACAGAACTGGCTCAAAGTTGAAGACACAGGGTGGAGGTGTTCGGTTGTTTTTCAGACTGGAGGCCTGTGACCAGTGGAGTACCACAAGGATCAGTGCTGGGTCCTCTATTTTTTGTCATTTACATAAATGATTTGGATGCGAGCCTCAGAGGTATCGTTAGTAAGTTCGCAGATGACAACAAAATTGGCGTGCAGTGGACAGCGAAGAAGGTTACCTCAGAGTACAACAGGATCTTGATCAGATGGGCCAATGGTCTGAGAAGTTTAATTCAGTTTACTTCATGGAGTTTAATTCAGATAAATGCGAGGTGTTGCATTTTGGGAAAGCAAATTTTAGCAGGACTTATACACTTAATGGCAATGTCCTGGGGAGTGTTGCTAAATAAAGACAGCTTGGAGTGCAGGTTTATAGCTCCTTGAAAGTGAAGTGGCAGGTAGATAGGATAGTTAAGGCGGTGTTTGGCATGCTTTCCTTTATTGTTTAGAGTACTGAGTATTGGAGTTGGGAGGTCATGTTGCGGTTGTACGGGACACTTGTTCGGCCACTGTTGGAATATTGCATGGAATTCTGGTCTCCTTCCTAGTGGAACTATGTTGTGAAAATTGAAAGGGTTCAGGAAAAACTTACAAGAACGTTGATGGGTTTGGAGCATTTGAGCTACAGGGAGAGG
Organism: Chiloscyllium punctatum; assembly: GCF_047496795.1. Taxonomy (NCBI): domain Eukaryota; kingdom Metazoa; phylum Chordata; class Chondrichthyes; order Orectolobiformes; family Hemiscylliidae; genus Chiloscyllium; species Chiloscyllium punctatum. Next base: position 107,555 of record NW_027309889.1, on the reverse strand, counting down.
CTGTACAGGCTGGAGCTGTTTTTCATTGAGCGCTGGAGGCTGAGGGGTGACCTTAGAGAGATGTATAAAATTATGAAGGGTATGGAGAGGATAAATGGACAAAGTCTTTTCCCTGGGGTCATGGAGTCCAGAACTAAAGGGCATAGGTTTAGGGTGAGAGGCAGAAGGTGTTGGGTGGCACGGTTGCACAGTGGTTAGCAATGCTGCTGCATAATGCTAGAGACTCAGGTTCAATTCCTGCCTCAGGCTGTGTGGATTTTCTGTGTGGAGTTTGCACATTCTCCCTGTGTCTGCGTGGGTTTCCTCCCACCATCCAAAAATGTGCAGTCTAGGTGAATTGGCCATACTAAATTGCCTGTGGTGTTAGGTGAAGGGATGAATGTAGGGGAATTGGTCTGGGGGGTTTGTGCTTCGGTGGGTTGGTGTGGACTTGTTCCCACACTGTAAGTAATTAAACATAAAGAACCTAAGGGGCACCTTTTTCACACAGACAGTGGTACGTGTATGGAATGAGCTGCCAGAGGATGTGGTGGAGGCTGGTACAATTGCAACATTTAAAAGACTTTTGGATGGTTATATGAATAGGAAGGGTTTGGAGGGATATGGTCCGGGTGCAGGCAGGTAAGACTAGATAGGGTTGGGATATCTGCTCGACATGGACGGTTGGACTGAAGGGTCTGTTTCCATGCTGTACATCTCTATGCCTTTTTAACTCATACAGTGAGTTCGTAAATGCAATTAGTCTGAATGGTATTTGGAGGAATACATGTATTTGGAAAGTTAAAGTTAGGTTGGAGATTGTTCAAGGGAATTGTAATATAGAGGTAAAGGCATCATGAAGGAGTGGCATAGAATGTTGGTGAGAGTGTACCTGAGGTATTGAGTGCAGCGTTGGTGATCTAATCTAAGAAAGATTACACTGATCACAGAGGACGTGCAATGGACATTCTCCAGATTAATTCCTGAGATGACAAGAGTTTCTGATGGGGAGAGTTGTCTTGCGACCTCTCCAGTTTCAAAGCATGAGAGGTGATCGCAGTAAAATTTCAAAAATCTATGATACATGTGATGAGGTGGAAATAAACAGGATGTTTCTCTAGCTGTCTACTCTATACTTAAGGAAAATAATGACAGGATAAGGGATATGCCATTTAAGACCGTATTAAGGTGGAAATTCTTCCCTCAGAGGGGACTGACTAACACAGGGGCACGGAAGCCTGTTGGCAGGGCAAGATTAAGGAGAATCCCAGATATTCTTCACGTATATCAAGTGGAACAGAACAACCAGGGAACATGTAGGGCCTATTAGTGACTTGCCAAGTTGCATCCAAACTCAACTTCATGGTAGAAGGATGTTTGTGTGACTGGAGCCCAATTTCCCCTGGTGTACCGCAGAGATCAATGCTGCATCCCTTATTATTTGTGGTATTCATAAGTGATGTGAATGTGAAGTGGGTAGGGGGAGTGTGATAAGTACGTTTGTGTTTGACATAAAGATTGGCCGGGTGGTTGGCAGTGAGGAGGAAGGTCTTATGTCACAGGAAGATACAGATAAAATGGTCAGATGGTCAGATCAATGGCAGATGGAATGTAACCCTGATAAATAGGGGATACAGTTTGGAAGAAGGAACCAGACAGGGGAGTACTCAAAGAACGGCATCACACTAGGAAGCTCAGATCGTGCTTCTCCACACATCCCTGAATGTGACTAGATATGATAATTGATGAGTTCAGCATGACTGTAGATAAAGCCTTTATTCATTGACCCAAAGATTATCCGAGTTTTATATAGCACTTTGGTAAGGCGAAATGAAATGTTTTCTGCAGTTCTGGGAGCCACATTACAGGAAGGATGTGATTGCACTGGATGAGGTGCAGAAGAGATTCACCAGGATGCTCCCTGGGATGGACCATATGAGCTGTGGAGAGAGGCTGGATAAGCTCGAGTTATTTATTTTGGAGCAGAGGAAGTTGAGCGGATAAGTCATTCAGGTTTAAGATTACAAGGGGCATGGACAGGGTGAATAGACAACAGCTGTTCTTTTTAGTCAAAGTTTCAGCTTCCATACAGAGTGAAACCAGGGAATGGAGAATGGAGAACAGAGAAACATGACACAACTACTTCATTTCTGTCTTCACATAAAAATACATAAACAAAGCCTTCCCAGCAATAGGAGAAAATCTGAGTCTGATGAGAAAATGATGTGGAATGAAACTAGTAAATAAACTAATTTGGAGAAATTATTGGAACTGAAAATAATGGGCATAGGAAAAGAAATAACACAGATTGATGAAATGGGAAACATATTTGAGAAACTGACTGGTAGATTAATTACAGAAAATACAATAGAGGCATTGAACTTGGATTTTCAGCAAGAATTTTAATAGAGTCCCAAGCCTCGTGTGCAAAGTAAAAGCACATGGGATGGGGGGTAATATATGAACATGGTGTTAAAATGGGAGTGTTGACAGGAAACAATGAGTCGGAATAAATGGATGGGTTTCAGTTTGGAAGGCTCATGAGGCATCGTAATGATTGGTGCCGGGGCACCAGATATTCACAATACATCTCAAACATCTCGTTGAGGGAATCAAATGCCAAGTTTCTAAGTCTGCTGAACTAGGATTTTGAAAGTGAGGAGGATGTGAAAAAAAATTAAAGGTAATTGAAACAAACGGAGTGAATGAGTAAACATGTGGCAGATGAAGACCAGTGTGGATAGATGTGATGTTGTCTACTTTGTTGGGAAACACTTAAATTCCAGCCAACCATTGGAAAAGGGAGTGGTTGAGAAATGTCCATCTATGAAGGGAATTGCACTTTTCTTCTGTTATTGTTTGGACAGACATCTGAGATCCATGCAGGGCAGTGAGTTCTGAAGACAGAAGCCAATACAGGGAATACATTGGCACACAGACCAGTTTACACAGACTCATCATGTGGGGAGCTGTAACATTGAAAAGATTCTGGGATCTCCCTGTACACCAGTCACTGAAAGCAATATTGCAGGAGCAGAAAGCAGTCAGGAAGATAAATGGGGTGTTGAACCTTATTTCAGGTGGGCTTGAGTCCAGGAGTAAGGGTGTCTCAGTGCAGCTGTACAGGCCCTTGGTTAGACCTCAACTCGAACATTGTGCAGTATTGTGTGCAATTTTGGTGTCCGTACCGAATAAAGGACAAACCTGACATTGAGGGAGAGCAGTGAAGGATGAACAGACTGATCTCTGGGATGACAGACTTTTTGTGGGAGCAGAGTTTGGGGTGACTGAGCCTGTATCCCATGGGGTTAGAAAAATGAGTGGAGATATCAGTGAGATGTAGAAAACACTGACATGGTGAGGTAGATTGGAAGCAGTGATGATAATTCCCCTGGCTGGGAAGTTTAAAACAAGAGGCCACAGTATTAAATACAGATGGGTCACATTGCATTTAGATACGAATAAATGTCTGCACTCAGAGACTGGTGAACCTGGGAATTCTCTCTCACATAAGGCTGTGGAAAACAAGGCACTAAAGACTAATAAGGATGTCTAGACACCAAAGGATGGGGGAGAGAGCAGGAGTATGGTGCAGAAATAAAGGGCTAGCCATCATTATATTGAATTGGATAGCAAACTCGACAGACCAAGGGGACAACTGCAGTTCCTACTTTATTGCTTCACAAGGTTAATCACATTAAGGGGTGTGTAAAGTGTGTGGGGAAAGTGCATTGAGGAGATGTTCAGATATTAACTAGAATGGGGCAGGCTCAATGTGCTGTATGGCCTATTACATTCCTGATGTTTCTGTGTGGTTTATGGGAAAGCTCTGTCAATGTTGTCACAAGTTCGCCGATGTTAGGAAGGACGTCTCTGCTGGCTCAACAGGACTGTGTTTCCCGTTCCCTTTTCCATACCGATGTTGGGGTCTGGGTATTCTGTCAGGTTTTATCCTTTTAGACTTTATAGCAGTTTGATACGATAGAGTGTCTTGCTTGGCCTTTTCAGAGACCATTGAAGAATGTATCACATGTCTGTGTGTTTGGAGTCACTTTTAGGCCAGACCAGGAAAGCACGGGAGATTCACTTCCTGAAAGTACATTGGGGAAGGAAGTTGGTGTTTACAATCGACATTGACTTCAAGGCCATTGTTACTGACACCAGATTTGAGATCTCGACATTTTATTATTTGTTTTTAACTTCCACCAGCTGCCAGAGCATTAGCCTGGTCTGGATTATTCATCCAGTGACTTTTCCAAAACAGCACCATCTCCACATGGGGACCGATCGGAAACCACACTGAGCAAGTTTATGTCTGTGCTGCTTGACAGCTCTATCAAAACAAACTCCCAATTTGACTATCATGATGAGACTGAGAGGGTTGTAATTGTCTAGATTGTAATTATTCCCCGACACTGAGTAATTTTCCACATTGCCAGGGAGATGACAGATTTGTAGCTGGAAGGAAACCGCTTCCACAGGGGCACGGCTTGTTGTACAGCACAAGTCTTCAGTCCTATTGCAGGAATGGGGTCAGGACTCATTGCATTTGCCTCTCTACTGTGTTCAGCTTTTTCTTCATGGCACGTGCAGCGAATTGAATTGGTTGAAGACTGATCTGTGATCCTGTGGGCATCATGATGACGGTGAATTGAATCATCGATTCAACACCCCTGGCTGAGGACGGTACAGATACTATTTCCTTGTTTTTTACACTGATGTGCAGAGCTGATCCATTGATAGAATGGGGATAATTGTGGAGCCCTCTCTAACAGTTAGTTGTTTAATCGACTATCACGATTTTTGGCCGAATGTGGCAGGCTGCAGAGGTTTCATCGGGGTGTATTGACCTTGTGACAATTTCTCTCTCTCGATCATGTGATTTGGTTTTATTTGATTTGATAGGATTCATTGTCGCATGTATCTAAGTAGAGTGAAACTCTTTGTTTATACACAGTTCTGGCAGATCATAGTGAGAGTTGGAGCTGCCTTTTTTTAGAGACATGGAGTGGCCGAAATTTAAAAGTCTACTTCAGCTGTCTGTTTCTGAAGAGCCACAAAATAGACAGAAATTAAAATAGATTGCTTCGGCATCAGTGAAAAAAGGGCCTTTGAACAGGGAATTATTCCAAAGCAAAAGAAAGGATAATCTGATTCGCAAGATTCTGAAACATGCCAATATAGTGGTAAAGAAGGTTCTTTTTTAAAAAAAAATGATGATTTGTAACAGAACACAGATGAAAAAATAAAATTGTAGCACAAAAACTTTGAAGAATCACTACAAAAAGTAACTTATTCTGATCTCAGTAAGGATTATTTTCATCCACAAAAATAGCATCTCAAGTTATCTTTCAGAAGCTAGCTGTGCCTTTGAAACTGTTTACAATAGTAATAAGTTCTCGTTAAATATTTGGTAAATAATCATGGACACAGATTTCAACATAATAATAAAACCTTAAAGAGATGCCTGGCTTGTCTTGTCGAATTCGCGAAGAAAAAGGTTAACCGTGGAAATAATAATATTATGTATTTTGTATCAGAATCAGCTTTTTACTGTAAAATGTGATCACGGAATTTGATAAGAGATAGCCTGCCCATTGGAGAATAGAATTCATGCAATCCTTCAAGATAAACAATGAGGGATATGACTGAAAAGAGCAGAGCCCCAAACTTTGGAATGCATTATAGAAAGATCCCAAGGCCTAGAGATAACAACAATCGTTAAATATCCGAAACAAATAAGAAACTCGGGCTGTCCATGGGAGTGTCCATCAATGATCAGTTGTTTTACAAGATTGTTCTGCAGAAGGGGAGTGGATGGTACACTGACAAGGTTGTGTATGATCATTGCAACACAGAACGTATACAAATACTGTCTTTTTACTGCAAAATCGAAGTGTGTCATTGATTTGCCGTCTGGTCTGAGCTAAAGCTTAAGGAAAGGATTGTCTTCTCATGTCAAAGCCAGATTCGAGGAAGATCCTTTGGGATTCTCCCAGCATTAACCAGGTTTTGCTTAAATTAAAGTCCATTCCGTGCCTGTGTCCTGTCTGCCTCCAGAGTCTTTGACCCGAGCTGGGGAATCTCGCTCCTACAATAAGCAAGGAACATACAGATCATAGGGTAAAGGAAAAACTTAGACTGAGGCAGACAGGCTACAGCAGAAAGGGCATGCTATAGGCAACATCAATGTGAGCAAGATCAGCATTATTTGAAGTTAGGGAATCCATTCCTCAGTTTAATAATGGGCTGGGAAGAGGCTGTTCAGGAGCTGCTGGTTTGTGTGTTCAAGATTCTGTATTGTCTCCATGATGGAAGAGATTGCAGGAGATCCAGGGTTCGATGGGTCTTTGATCATGTTGTCAGCATTTCTGCGGCAGTGAGCTGTGTAAATGGAGACAATGGATAGGACGTTGGTTTCCGTGATGGCATGGGCTGTGCACACAACATTCTGTCATTTCTCTTCCATTCCTGGGCAGGGCTGTGGCCACACCAGGTCATTATGCACCCAGATAGATTGCTGTCAGTGGTGCATTTATAGACATTGGTGAGGGTCCTTGTGGACATGTCAAATGTCCTGAGCTGCCAGAGAAAGAAGAGGCGTTCTTGTGCCATCTCGACTGTCACATCTACATGAGAGGTCGGTTATCGTCACTCCAAGCAACTTAATGCTTTCCACTCTTTCAACTTCAGTTCCATTGATGCAGATGGGGGCATGTTCTCCTCATTTCTTTCTGAAGTCATTGATCAGTTGGTTTGTTCTGCCGACGTTGAAAGAGAGGATGGTCTCAGTGCAGCATATCACTAAGCCCACTATTTCCGTTCTGTATTTTGACTTGTTATCATTACATACCTGTCCTACTATGATGGTGTCATCAGTGAACATGTAGATGGCATTCGTTCAAAATTTTGCAACACAGTTGTGGGTGTACAAGGAGTATAGTAGGGGGCTGAGGACACATCCTTTGGGATTTCAGTGTTGAATGTTATCATGGAAGAGACACACTTACCTATTTTCACTGATTATGTACTGTGGGTCAGAAAGCTGAGGAAACAATTTCAGAGGGCAGAGCCAAGACTAAGGTCAGGGAGTTTTGTGATCAGTCTGAAGGGAATAATGGTGTTGAAGGTGAACCAAAATCAATGATCAGGAATCTGACGTGGGTGTCCTTGTTGTCCAGGTGTTCCAGGGATATGGCACCCATTATGTACCCATTCCACTGGTAGAAAAATTGTAGGGGATCGAGGCAGGCTGGAAGACTGGAACTGATATGGGCCATGACTAGACTCTCGACGCATTTCACTCCCCTCAGTCTCCTGCGCTCGAAAGAGATATGTCCCAGCTTATCCAACCTCTTCCTATGACTCAGACCCTTGAGTCCTGGCAACATCCTTGTAAAGTTCCAGTATAATACCATCCTTCCTACAGCAAGGTGACCAAAACTGAACACAATGATGAACTTGAACATATTTGGAACTGTAAGTTTTACTCTGCTGCCAATTATTATGCTGCTGTGATATTGTTTTTTTTGTGTTATTCTGAAATCTTATTATTCATTGAATCCTCTGACGGCAATCCCCTCGGGTGAACGTTCTCCTGACTGTTTGAATTTGAATCAATCTATTTTGGTTGGACTGATATTTTGAGGCCGCTGTATGTCAGAGAACAAGAAGAGATGATGGATGACTGTGCAGTGTGTGTCCATTACTGGACCAGCTTGTCTCTCCAGGCACCTGAAGCTTTTATTGTGGACCAGAGTACCTCAGAATCGTTACATGACAGAAGGAAGCTATTTCGCCCATTGTAGGTCCATGCACATAGAACATTACAGCTCAGTACCCACAACATCCTTCAGCACTGCTGACAGATCCACCGACCTTACTGACAACCGTAAATTTACTAACTCATCCTTCTATACCCTCATTTAGGTCATTTTCAAAAGGACAAACAACAGTCACTCCAAAGCAGATCCTTGCAGTATACCACTAGCAACTAAACTCCAGGATGAACATTCTCCATCAACTACCACCTTCTGTCTGCTTTCAGCTAGCCGATTTGTGATCCAAATGCTAAATCACTCACAATTCCACGTCTCCATATTTTCTGGGAGAAAGTAAAGACTGCAGATGTTTGAGATCAGAGTCGAGATTGTGGCGCTGGAAACACATAGCAGGTCAGCCAACATCCGAGGAGCGAGGAGAAAATGAAGACTGCAGATGCTGCAGACCGTAAAACTGATTCTTGATGAAGGGCTTACAAGAGAAACATCAACTTGCATGCATCTTGGATGCTACCTCATCTGTTCTGCTTTTCAAACACCACACTCTCCATATTTTCTTCAATAGCCGACCATGGGGGACCTTATCAAACGCTTCACTGAAATTCACATACCTCACTTTACTCTTATCCACCTGTTTGGTCACCTTCTCAATGAACTCGGTAAGATTTGTGAGGCATGACATACCCTTCACAAAACCTTGTTGACTATTCCGAATCAAATGTTTCCTTTCTAGATGATAGTAAATCCTATCTCTTATAATCCTTTCCAACACTTTACCCACAACCAAAGTAATACAGGTATATAATTACCAGGGTTGTCTCTTCACCATTTCTTGAACAAAGGGACAACATTTGCTGTCCTCCAGTCTTCAAGCACTATTCCTGTAGACAATGGCGATGTAAAAATCCGAACAGTTGGTTGCGTAAACTCCTCCCTAACTTCTCAGAGAATCCTAGAATAAATCCCATCTGGCCCAGGGGACATATCTATTTTCACACTCTCCAGAACTGCTAACATCTCGACGTTACGAACTTCAATCCCGCCTCGACTAATAGCCTGTTTCTCAGTATTGGCCTTGACAGCATTTTCTTTTTCCATTGTGAATCCTGATTCAAATATTAATTTACAGCCTGTCCTATCTCCTCAGACTCCACACACAACTTAACACTACTGTGTTTGATTGCCATTAATCTTCATTTGGTGATTCTTTTATTCGTGACATGCTGATAGAAAGCTTGAGGGTTTTCCACGATCCTACTTGCCAAAGACTTGTCATGCTCTATCCTGGCTATTCTTAGCTTTTTTAAAAAGTCCTTCCAGGCTAACTTGTAACTCTCAACCATCCGAACTGAGCCTTCATGTTTCATCTTTACATAAGCCACCTTCTTCCTCTTGACAAGAGATTCAACTGCTTCAGTAAACCACAGCAGCCTCACTCAACCATTTTCTCCTTTCCTGGCAGGTATAAAATTATCAAGGTCACACAGTAGCTGTTGTTTGAAAAAGCTCCACACTTAAATTGTACCTATCCTCTGCAGTTTCCTTCCCCATCCTATGCATCCTAAAACCTTTCCTAATCGCATCATAATTACCTTTCCCCCAGCTATAACTCTTGTCCTGCAGTATACACCTGTCCCTTTCCATCGCTAAGGTAAACATAACTGAATTGTAGTCACTATCAGCAAAGTGTTCACCTACCTCCAAATCTAACACCTGGTCTGGTTCATTACTCAGTACCAAAGCCAATTTGGCCTCGGCCCTTGTTGGCCTATCAACATAATGTGTCAGGAAACCATTCTGCACACATTGGACAAACACTGACCCATATAAAGTATTTCTACTGTACCATTTCGAATCAATATTTGGAAAGTTAAATTCTTCCATAACAAATGCTCTGTTATTTTCGCTCCTATTCAGTATCATCTTTTTAATCCTTTCCTCTACATCTCTGAAACATTTCAGACGGCAATAGAGAACTTTCAGCAGAGTGACCTCTCCGTTTTTGTTTCTAACCTCTTCCCATACGACCTCACTAGACGAGTCCTTATCAAGCATCCTTTATACCAACGTAATGCTGTCTTTGAATATCAATGCCACGCTAACCTCCCCCACCCCAACCACCACCCCCGCCCCACTGTTAGTACTTTCCTTTTTTTCAATGTAGCATCTAAACCTCGGACCCTACAACGATCAGTCCTGTCCCTGCTCTATCCATTTCTCCAAAATGGCCAAAACATCAAGCTGTACAACAGCACAATTTGGAAACAGGGATGTTAAACGAGGGTGAGTTGGATAGATCAGAAGACAGCATGAGGGGAGATAGACAGGAACGAACAGAAAATGGAAGTTTTATTAAGAAATTCTCACGGACTGCAAGGCCTTTATCGATTGTCATACCGTTTGAGCACTGTGCGGATACTGGCTGTGGTCCCAGAGCATTTATCGCCAATAATATCACAGAGCTGAGTTGCTGACAGTTAAACAGAGTCCAAAAGGCCAAGTGATTTTTTTATTTTTCTACAGTGAGAAGGTGATTTAATTTAAATAGACTGGGTGAACAGCAGCAGGAACTGAGAACCCCCTCAATACTGAGATAATGCGCCAGAGAATCTCAATGAGGTGGATCAATGACAGAGGGGAAATCAGCATCTCAGCTGTGGGCCAAATAATGATTGAGAAAGATTGCACACCACTTCCGTGGTTTTCTAATGCACATTTCAATTTATGTAGCTCAATATCACGAGTGTATCTTATTTCTTCGTACTTCCCATAGTTTAGTACGGACGGAAAATCATTTTGTCCCCGTATTTTGTGTTCAATAACAGAACTAATACGGTGATAAAGTCCATGTTTTTTTAACTTGGTTTACATGATTGGACCCATCGGTTGGTCAGCAGGTTGGAGGAATTGTTGAAGGCCTTCCAGCACTCAGGTAGCTGAACGGCCTCTTCCCAGTGTGGACCCGCCAGTGCTTCAGCAGGGAGGAATTGCTGAAGGCCTTCCCACACTTGGGGGAGAGGCCTTTCAGCTGTCCCAAGTGCAGGATGGCCTTCAGCATTTCCTCCACCCTGAAGCACTGGTGGGTCCACACTGTGGAAGACTTAACAGACTCTGAGAACGTTCCTCTCACTCCATGCTACTCCCCATTTCGATTGAGAGAGAGAGAACCAGTCTTTAACTAAACTCTTCCAACATTTACACAGTGCATTTGGTGTGTGATCATACTTCACGTTATCCACCATCGTGACAGGAGCCACAATACCTTCATTCTAAAACAGTTAACTATCCCCACCAGCTTCTGATCCCCACAGAGAACATGGGTCTGTCTTCCTGGAGATGGAAGATGCCTCCTTGAGGCTTGGCACAAAACATTTGGCTTCCTTCCTCACTGCCGGCAAAAAACGTTAAAGAATCATTTGTTCCACAGGCAATGGAGCCACGAGGAACATTGTGAGCAGTCTATGAGTGCAGTCTCTGCTCCATTCGTTTTCCAGGTTGGAGCATCAATGACACCCTCCTATTCCTGTGTAAGTGTCTCGAGGGGTGAATGGTCTCCTCCTGGTTCCATAGAACAGATTTAGGGGTCTTACTGGACTCTGCCTGTTCCTGTTTAACAGTTCAATGTGCTGACCAGATGCCTCCTCTTCCTGTGGAACAGGCAGGAGGATTGAATGGGCTGTCCCTCTTCTTGATCAGTCATTTCGATGGGCTGAATAGTTTCCACATATCCGGATGTAACCAGCTTGAGGTGCTGAATGAGCTCCTCTTTTAATTGTGGAAATGTGCAGTGCCTGGCCTTTCTGTTACATGAAAGTTACTGACACTTTAACAGCATGAACGTGAATGTTGTTTGGGTCTTGCTGAATATGGACACAGACCGGTCCAGGAGCTGAGTGGGGACAAAATGTTCTGAATATTATGTGATCTTCAGTGATCACTCCGCTTCTGATCTTGGGATAGATGGGGGGCGCCGGGAATGGGGGCACATAGACGATGACGAAGGAGCTGAAGATGTTTGTGCTGAGAAAGTTAATCTGAGGATCTTCTGAAGAGATGTCCCGGGACTGAGAGGATTGTCGGCCACCGACCACAAACATCTTCCTTTGTGCTCTGAAAGACCCCAACTAGTGAGGAGGTTAGACCTGATTCTCATTAAGCTCAAAAAACTAGGTGGTCCCGATGACATCCTCAGTCAACTACTGCCTTGATATCAAGGCCATTCACTCTTTCTTGAGCCCCTGTGTTCACCTCTTGTTCAAATCAATAGGTGACGGTGTATGTGCAGAGTGTTTTCCTCTCACAGAGGGTACTCAATGTCAGGAATTATCTGGACTAGAGAGTTAGGGGAGCTACATCGCTGAAAGTATTTATAGAGGTAGTACATGAATCGTTGGCCTGTCAGAGAGCTGAGGACTGTGAAGAACTGGGCATTAAGGAGGAGTTAATGCTAACAGTAGATCAGCCATGATCGTATACAATGGCTTGATCGTCCGAATTACCTATTCCTGTTCCTTATGTTTTCATTTTCTGTAATTTCAAAGTAAACGTCTGTAATTTTCCTGGATGTACTGTTATTGTATGTTGTAATCAGAGCTAGCAAAGCATTTTTGTGAGTGAGGTATGGAGCTTTATTCATAACGAATCCTGGTCTAGACCAAGACCAATAAATGAAGCACAAGTTGCAGTGAGGGAGCACTCTGTAAACAGACCAGAGGCGTCTTTCAAAACCAACCTGGATTTCCAAATAACATTTTCCAATCTGTGCGTGACAGTTGTGAGGGATTATTTGAGATCCTGTGTTACTGTGGACCAGGTATTTGGAGCAAGTGGCCCCCATCTGCACCTTGCAGGAGCTGTGAGAGGCTGAATGCACCATAGTAACACGGGACTGTGGAGCAAGAGTGGGTCATCAGACACTTTGTCATGGCTCTACCATGCACTATGATCTGATTAAGGTCTCAGTAGCACTTTTCTATCAGTGTACCATTTCCCTACATTCATTTGTCTTTCAAATGTCTTACATAGATAATTCTGAACAAATGGAAATATCCAGGCATCACAATCTTCTGTGGAAGGGAATTCACACCTTAACAACCCTTTGTGAATCTCTTGTTCGTGTTCTGACCAATGTTGGAGGGTCACTCATGTCTTTTCCCACTCCTCTATTGGTGAAAGCAAATTTTAAATGTAACCAGTTGAGTGTTGTGTCCAATGATATCGGTATCGGACTGGGTAATTTTCTGGAAAAATCAGAGACACAGAAAGTTGAACTGTGAACAAGTGGTAAAATGATAGAGTGTCCCAAACATGTTTCTGACTTCGAACTTATTCTGCTCACACAAATGTCTGGGAAAGCGGATTTCTTCCCAGAACAGTTGGATTTGACTGAATTCCCTTTGTTTTGAGCTGTACAGAGATTCCTATGAATCCTCATCAGGAATCCTCCGCGAGTGGTAAAGATGACTCAGGATTTTTGTGCTCTTACACCTTGTTCTCAGGCAGAACAAAGTAAGAGAGAGAGAGAGAGAGAGACCAATTGGGTGCGGCTTCTGAAGCAAGTAATATTTTTCTCCGTCTCTGTGCGGAAAAATACAAGAATGTCAACTGAACACCAAACTGGATCATGTTCACTCTCCATGTACATTCTCTGGAATGGATGATAATAGACTGTATGCTGTATACAGCATTATTGCTGTTGTTGTGAACAGTGCCTTTCATTAGCAAAAGAAAATAATGTGCCCGTTTTATGATTTGATGAGATGCTTATATGCATCTGAGTAATTTTTTTAAATGGGTCGGTATCTTCATAATATTTGTGTTAATACCAATGCATCTCATTCAAAAGATTATTATCTAGCTTTCGTCTTCTTAACAAGAGAAAATATGTAGCCAGCTGAAAGACTTCTCTGAAAATCATGGTTCAGTAAGATTTTTCATCTAAGATCTAAACAGATAATCCCCGATAACAAAAGACCTTCATTTCAGGAATGAGTAAAGGAAAGCATCTTTAAACATCTTTGAAAGGAATTGTATCCGTTTTTTTTAGTTTAGAGGATCAGAACTGCACCCAATGTATCTGATGTGGTCTCAGCAATGCCCTGTACAGATACAGTGAAATATTCCTAATTAAACCCAATACCCGTTGCCACAAACAGCATCATTCCACTTACCTTCTGAATCACTTGCTGCATCTGCAGACAGACTTCATATGATTCATGTACCGAGATTATGAAAAACATCTGCATCACAGAGTTCTGCAATCTCTCTCCATTTAAATTGTTCCCGACTGCAATAGACAACTCACAATATATTATTTCTGCTGAGGGTACGCTCACTAACCTTCCCTGTCTACATCAAAATGCAGATTCACTCCCTCCATTTGAAGATCTATTGAATGATCATTTTGGTGTACGAGGTAGTTCAGCTTTGATCCATTCAGTCCCTTCATCGAGATATTTTACATAGATTATTGATCATTGATGACCCTACAGTGATCGCTGAGTCAAAACTAGTTACAGTTTTGTTTAAAAAGATCATATATCACTACTATCTACTTCCTGTTAGTGACAGCATCTCTGTTCCTGTGCAGCAGTTCAGGCGGGTTGAATGGCCTCGTCCTGGGCTGTGTAATGTACTCAACGAGCTGAATTACTTCATCCTATATTCCTGTGTAATTCTTTGGAGGGGCAGAATGGCCTCCTCCCGTCTAATTGTAACGATCCAGTCAGGCTGAATGGGATAGTCTGTAATCGCACTTAGTGGTGGATTGAGGGAACAACACATGGGGTAGGGACAGCAGTATATGTCTGTAACTGCATCGAGTGGTGGATTGAGGGAACAACACATGGGGTAGGGAGGGACAGCAGTATATCTCTGTAACGGCCGGGAGCGTGGATTGAGGGAACAACACATTGGAAAGGTGCAGCAGTTGGCCGTTTAGCGGCACCATTCAGAATGGTCATGGCTGATCCGAGTGTGTCTGACCATCCGTCTCCTGTCTGTTCCCAATAAACTTTGACTCTCCTGTCCAGCAAAGCTCAGTCAAGCTCAAACTAAAATACCTGAATTTACCGAGTCTTCACTGCTCCCTGAGGATGAGGACACCACAGATCGCACAACAGTAAACGGAAAGGGACATCCTTCTTTCATTGTGGGATACATTTTTTTTAAAACTGTGTCAACCTGATATCAAATCACTGCCCCTTTTCAGATATAGTGGTACAATAACTAGGAATAGACATTTACCATTCTGCCATCCAATCTTTTCCCACATTACCACGGACTGGTTCCAATCAAATATGCTGCTGCTGCTGTCTCAGGAAGAGAATACCAAATAGCATAACACCACACGAGCATTAAAAAAGGAGCAGAATTAGACCATTTGGCCTATCGAGTCTGATATACCTTAAAGTCATTTCTATAATGTTCCTCAACATCATTCTCTTACCTTCTCCCAGAATCCTTGATCTCCTTATAAATCAGAAACTAATTTATTTGTGTCTTAATGGCGCTCATGTCTGTGTCTTAATGTGTACTTAAGTGTATGTTTGTCCATGTACTTGTTACTTTTCTATTTGTGTGACTAAGTCTGTCTGTCTTTATATCAGCCTGTGTGTTTCTATCTGTGTTTGTGTCCATTTGTGTGTGACTGTTTATGTCTTTGTGTGCTTCTCCGTGTGTGCATGCTTATCTCCTTGTATGCATTGTGCATGTTAGTATATTGGGGTATTTACCAATACGTCTGTGTATTTAAATACCTGCATCTCTGTGCAATGGGGCATCTGTTCATCTGCGAGTGAGAGAGATGAGGTTGGAACTGACAGTAGGTTTGAATTGAGAATTGCTCTTTACTAAACACTGCTCCTTATTCGGTTGGTGGGACGTGGATGTTTCCGAATCTCCACCCAAGGCCTCCTGGTCCTCTCCAGCTCTCTCCAGGATCCTCCCACATATCAGGGTAGGGGTATGAGGGAACGGATATCTGGCACTCCACCACCTGGTGTGGCCCTTTCTGTCCTATTCCAGGCTGTTTCTCCTGGAATGGGAGAAAGGGAAGGAATGAGTGTGGGTGGAAGTGGATGGACCTGTTGTTAGTGCTGGACTAGGTGAGGTGTGACATGGAGCCGGAGGGAGTCTGCCCATAGTGTTGTATCCATGTCGTGCTATTAGTGTGTGGGACTATTACATCAGGGACAGAAAATGTGAGGGATGGAAGGTGCTGAATTCAACAGTGAGAGTGGTCGTACTTGAGCATTTTTGGAGTGTGAGTCTTGGTCGAGGGTCGGTGCAAAAAGAGACATACAGTGAGTGTGAGGGAGCAGTGAGAATATACGGTGACACTTATCCTGACAGAGCGGAATGGATATTGATGCTTGTCCTGTATTGCTGGACCTGTCTTCAGATCATCTCAGCATCGAGGTGAGCCTCCCCGAATGTCTTATTCAAGTCTATCACTAATAACGACACAGGCTCTGTCCCTCAGATTCCACAGAATGAGTTTGAGTGGGTCTTACAAATAGCAAGCAGAAACAAACTTGTTGTGTTATATATCTGAACCAAAACTGTCACGCAAATATTTTACATCATATGCTCTGGAAAATATATATGCAACTATACTCAAAGGGAAGCTATCACATACTGATATTATCGCTGGGCTCTTAACCCAGAGACCCAGGTAATGTTCTGGGGACATGGTTTCAAATCCTGCCATGGCAGATTGTGGAATTTGAATTCAATATGTATCTGGGATCAAGGGTTTATGATGATCAGGAATCCATTCCTGATTGTTGGAAAATCTCATCTGGTTCACTAGTATCCTTTAGGGAAGGAAACGGCTGTTCTTATCTCGTCTGGCCTGCATGTCACTCCAGATCCAAGGCAACGCTGTTGACTCTTAACTGCGCTCTGGTATGGCCAGTAAATGCTGGTTATCGAGCTAAGCCCTCATCCTGTGAACGAGTAACAAATACTCGTGGATCCTGCAGTAATAATGGGTGGTGTCAAGTTGCATCGAAACTGAGTTAACTAAGTGACTGCTAATGTTGTGAAAAATAAATTCCTTAAGTGTATATCAGGTAGGTTGGAGAGTATGTTGTGAACCAAACTAGAGAGCAGATTATTTCGGATTTGGTGTTGTGTGATATTGATTAAGGATGATCAGCCATGATCATATTGATTGGTGGTGGAGGCTCAAAGGGCAGAATGGCCTACTCCTGCACCTATTGTTTATTATCTATTGTGTGATCGGAAAGACTAATTACTAACCTTGCTCTGAAGCAGCTTTGGAGGAATAGTGACATTAATATGTTGTATTTTACACGGTGTCTGTATTCAATGTGGAATGTTTGAACATTCTGGTCAAACACCATGGAAGCCCAGAGGTTAGAGGGTCAAGTTCACTCCAGTGAATTGGGAAAGTACAATATAACATTCAGTAGGAGAACAATGGTTGTTAGACCCATATAGTCTTACCACACGGAGACAGGCCATTCGGCCCTTACTGGTCCATTGCGAACAAAATATCCATTCACACTAACCCCATTTCCCTGTATATTTCTAATCCTTTCCTACCTGTGTATTTGTCCAAATGTATTTTAAATTTTGTGAATGTACCCGCCTCAACTACTTCTGCTGTCAGCTCATCCCATATGCATACCACCCTGTGTGTAAAAGAAATTGCCCCTCAAGTTCCCTTTTACTCTTTCCCCTCTGACCTTAAATTGATGCCCTCTAGTCCGTGACTGTCCAATCCTGGGGGAAAAAAGACTCTATCCATGCCTCCCGTGACCTTATACACTACTATCAGATCCCCCTCAGCCTCATACATTCTAAAGTAAAAACTCCTAGCTTATTCAACCTCTCACTATAACTCAGACCATTGAGTCTTGGCAACATTCTTCGTAAATTTCTTCTGCACTCTTTCCAGTTTAATAACATCCTTTCACGAGCAAAGTGAACAAAATTGAACATGACGCTACAAGTATGGACTCGCCAACATCTTGTATAACTGCAACATAACTCCCTAATTTCGATACTCAGTGCTCTAACTGATGAAGGGCAGTGAGTCAAAAGCCTTTTTCAGTGCCTTGTCTACCTGGCACTCCACTTACAGAAAATCGTGCACCTGAATTCCCAAGGTCACTCTGTTCCACTGCACTCCTTAAAGCCCTGTCATTCGCCATGAAACTCCAGCTTTCTAAAATGCAAGAACTTACACTTATCTGAATTAAACTCAAATTTCCATTTCTCTGCCCAATTCTCCACCTGATCAAGGTACTGCTGCAATTTCTGAGATTTCTGATAACCTTCCTCACTGTCCACGACACCACGTATTTTTTTGTCACCTTGAAACTTACAAATTATACCTGTACATTCTCATCTAAATCATAGACATGTGTAATATATGAATGTATGGTCCCAGCACCGACCCTGAGGCATTCCACTCGTCACCGGCCTCGAGTCTGACAAGCATCCTTTCACGATTGCCCTCTTGTTCCTATCATCAAGCTAATTTTGGACATAATTTGACAACTCCCCCTCAATTCCATGTGATCTAACCTTCCAGAGCAGCGTACCATGTGGAACCTTATTGAAGGCCTTACTGAAATCTATATATACATCCATGCCCTTGCCAAAGTTACTGGTCACTTCATCAATGCAGTCCAACAAACTTGTGAGCCATAATCCTCCATTCACAAGGCCCTGTCTTTCCAAATGCACCTCAGAATATTGTCAAGTAACTTACCTGCTACATATTTTAGGTTTACTGGTCTATAGTTCCCCGGTTTTTATTTATAGCCCTTCTTGAATAACAGCACAGCATTCACTACCCTCCAGTCCTCCAGGACCTTACCCATTGACGACCGATGATGCAACAGTAACAACCAGGGCCCCCGCTATTTCTTTCCTGTCCTCCTGCAGTGTTCCTGAATATATATGTTCAGGACCAGGAGATTGATAGAAATACTACAAAGTCTGAAAAATATGTCTATTTATTTCAGGAAAAACACCCAAGAGTGAGAAAGTGAGTTAACAATGATTATCATAATAAATTAAAGATTACACGAATCACAGGAAGTAACTTCAGAAGAATTCCAGACATTGTGGAATCCTGAGAATTCTCAGAAAATTAAGATCCAGAAAAGAAGGGCCATGAAACGGGTAAAGAAATCAAAAAGCGAACATGCATGCAGACAAACAGGAACACAAAGACTGCATAAATCTATGGTCTATATTTCAAAGGAAAGCGAAAAGCAAAGTCAAATGTGGAAATCTGCAATCAGGAGAGACGAGCTTATTATGGATAACAGGGAAATGGCCAAGCAAATAACCAGTTACTTTCTATCTGTCTTCATGGAGGAAGATCCAGAAAATCACCCAGAAATACAACGTCATTATATAGGACTTGTGGATCGAAAGACATAAAGTCAATTTATATCAGTAACAAGGCTCTACTTGAACATGCAGCTGGATTGAGCATTGCTAACCTTGACAAACTAGATGTACTTCATATCAAAATCTTCAGAAATAAACCACTAATTGAAGTATTAATTGCACTGTCGATGACTGTGTTCTATTACCCAGTGCATTCTGCATCGTCTGGATCCAAGCACTATGGATGTACGGTAGTGATCCCAGCATCTACAAAGGGAAGAAGAGATAGTGTGGAGAACTGCAGACCAATTAACTTGACATTTGTGGGGATACTGTTGGAGTCTATTATATAGGATGTGATATTCGTTATTTAGAAATTAACAGCAACATTGGAGAGAATCAGTATGTATTTCTGAAAGGGAAATCACACTTGACAAGCTTTGGAATTGTTTGAAGTTGATTCTTACAGCATCGATCATGGGGAACCAGTACAATTGGCATATTTTAGATTATCAGAAGACTTTCTGTAAGAACTCACACAATGAGTTTGTAAATGCAATGAATGTGAAGGGTATTTGGAGGAATATATGCAAGTGGTAAGTTAAAGTTTGGATTGCATTGCTTTAAGGGAGTCAGAATATAGATGTAAAGACATGTTGAAGCATTTTAACCGCATGTTGGTGAAACTGTACCTGGTATATTGAGGACAGTTTTGGTCACCAAATCTGAGAAAGAATGTACTGACCACAGAGGAAATTCAATGGACATTCTCCAGATTAATCCCTCAATTGGCGACATTGCGTGATGAGGAAACTCGACCTGTGTTCTCTAGAGTTTCAAAGAATGAGAGATGGGTCACTGTGAAATGTATAAAATTCACAAAACATGTGACAAGTTGAAAATTAACAGGATGTTTCTCCGGCTGCCTAATCCACATTCAAGTGAAATAATGGCAGGATAAAGGACAGACCATTTAAGACTGCAATAAGGAGGAAATTCTGCACGCGTAGGGGACTAACTAACACAGGGGCATGGAAACGTGCTGGCAGGACAAGATTAGGGAGAATTCCCAATTATTCTACAAGTGTGTCCAGTGGAACAGAATAACCAGGGAACAGGTAGGTCTCATTAGTGACTTGCCAAATTGCATCAAAATGAAGTTTAGTGGTAGGAGACACAAGGTGGTGGTTGACTCCTTGTGTGACTGGAGGCCAGTATCCAATGGTATACCACAGGGATCAGTGCTGTATCTCTTATCGTTTGTGATTCGGAGGTGCTGGTGTTGGACTGGGTGGACATTGCTGTAAATCTCATAACACCAGGTTCGAGTCCAACAGGTTTATTCTGTGGCACTACCTTTCTAAATGCTGCTTCTTCATCAAAGTGCACAATCACCTGATCAAGAAGTAGCGCTTTGAAAGCTAGTGTCTCCGAATAAATCTGTTGGACTCTAATCTGATGTTGTGTGATTTTCAACTTTAATATTTGTGGTACTCATAAATGAAGTAACTGTGAATATGGACGAGGGGTGGGGAGTGTGATAAGTAAGTTTGTGTTTGATACACAGATTGGCCGTTGGCTGGCAGTGAGGAGGAAGGCCTTAAGTAACGGGAAGATACAGATGGAATGGTCAGCTGGGGAGATCAATGGCAGATGGAATGTTACCATGATAAATATGAGGTGATACACTTTGGAAGAAGGAGAGGACTCAATGAATGGGAGCACACGAGAAAGGTCAGAGGGTGCTTCTCCACACATCCCTGAATGTGATGGACAGGTTCATACACAATTTGGGAAAGCATAGAGGACTGTAAACATAACCTTGATTCATTGAGGCTCAGATTATAAGAGCTATGCGGAACTTTGGTGACGCCAAAATGGAATACTGTGTGTAGTTCTGGCAACCATATTACAGGAAGGATGTGACTGCACGGGAGGGTTTGAAGAGGAGATTCACCAGGATGTTCCCTGGGATTGAGCATATCAGCTATAGAGAGAGGCTGGATAAACTTGAGTTGTTTAGTTTGGAAGAGAGGAGGCTGAGGGGGACGTATTCAAAAGCATAGGATTACGAGGAGCATGGACAGCAGCTGTTGCTTTTAGTCAAAGGGGCACACTATTAAAGTGAAGAGTTTGCGGTTTAGTGAGGATTTGAGGATTGCTTTTCAGCCAGTGTGTATTGGGGTCTGAAGTGCACTTCTTGAGAGGGGAGATGGCATGACAAACTCAAAATCATTTGAAAATACACGGTTGTGCACTTGAAGTGCCTTAAGATGCACGGCTAGGCGTATTGTGTCGGAAAGTGGGCCTTATGTAAACCATGCTGTATTTCTGATAGTACAGAGTCTTTGCTTCTGTGATTGTTTGGCTGTAGAAGGCCAATCAGTGAGTACCTTAAAATTGGAATTGATAGGTTTCTGAAGAATGTCTTAACAAAGTTTATAAAACAGAACTTATGATATTTTCTGAAAATATGTTAATGGCAAAATTAAAAGAAAGAAATGTGCAGCTTTCTTACAGTTTGATGTCAGATAATTGAGGACCAGGAAATGGTAGAACTATGGAACAAAAGTTTCAGTCATGCCTTCACAGAGGAAAACAAAATAAAAAAGAAAACTTCCTGGCAATACGAGGGATCTTTAGTCTGGTGAGAAAAAGGGAATAGAATGAAATTAGCAACTAAACAGTTTAGAGAAAGTATCGGAATGAAATTAATGGACATAGGCAAAGCCAACAGAGATTTATGAAATGGGAATCATATTTGAGAAAGTGGCTTTTAGCAACATTATGGAGAAGGTATCAATGTAATACGAGTGGAATCTCAGAAAGATTTTTGATAAAGCCCCAAGCCTATTGTGCAAATTCGAATCCTGTGGGACTGGGTCTAACGTATGGTCATGGTTTTAGAATGGGAGAGCTGGCAGGAAACACTGCGCAGGAATAAAACATTATTTTTTAAAATGGAAGTCTAGGAGGATATAGCAATGTTCGTGTCTTGGGCCCCAGCTATTCCCAATACGCATCATATATTTGGTTGACGGGCTCAAATGCAATATTCCCAAGTCTGCTGACAGCACTAAACAATGTCAGCATGTGAGTTGGCGAGGAAGATGTAAAAATGCTCCAAAGTGACTGAGACAAGTGAAATTACTGGGAAAATATGTGGCAGATGGAGATCAATTGGGAGAGATGTGATGTTGTGTACTTTGATGGGAACAATAGAATGGCAGCCTCTCATTTGAAAAGGGAATGGTTGAAAAATGTTGTTCTACAAAGGAACTTAAGCTGCATTTTCATTTATTTCTGCACAGACCTCTGAGTACATGCAGGACAGTGAGTCTGAAGCCAGAAGTCAATACTGGGAATGGCATTGACACGCTGACCAGTGCATATAGACCCAGCAAGTGGGGAGCTGTAACATTGAAGGATGACGTTGTACCAGTCACTAAAGCAATATTGCTGGAGCAGAAAGCAGGTAGACAGATAAATGATGTATTTCACCTTCATTCCAGGGGAATTGAGTGCAGGACTAAGAGTAGCTTACTGCAGCTGTACAGGGCCTTGGTGAGACCCCATCTCGAACATTGTACAGTATTGTGTGCAGTTTTGGCCTCCTTATCCAATAAAGGACAAAGCTGACATTGAGGGAGAGCAGCGAAGGATGACCAGACTGATCTCTGGGATGACAGGCTTGTTGTGGGAGCAGAGTTTTGGGCAACTGGATCTGTATTCCATGGGATTTAGGAAAATGAGTGGTGATCACAGTGAAATATATAAAACTCTGACAGGGTGCAACAGATTGGAAGCTGGCTTGGATGCCTCAGACAAGGGGCCACAACATTAAGTACAGAGAGTCCACTTTGCATTGAGATGAGAATAAATGTCTTCACTCAGAGACTGGCGAACCAGGAGTACTTTCTCCCAGCTCGGGCTGTGGAAACCTAGGCACTGAATATAAATAAGGATTTCTGGAAATTAAAAGGATAGCGGAGTATCGTGTGAAGATAGAAGATCAGCTATCAATCCAGGTTATTCTCCAATAACTCAGTAGCTGTGTTCCTGTACAACACCGTGTTTTGCAAAATCGTGCAATATTCATCATGGGGTCTCTGGGAAAAAGAGGGTAAGGGGCGAACCCCCCAAAATATTAGTAAAGCCAAAAACTTAATTTCGTCTAACACACATACTAGCACAGTCTAAATAAATCTTTAAGTCCCATATTGTAATAAAACAGTGCTGTAAATGTAACACTTTCAAAATACTGGTCACTGACTACAGCAGTGTACCTTTCACCACACTCTTCACCAGAATGTGCATGGGGCTGACTGACCACGTGATTCCGGTGGGGAAACTCCAGTTCTCCTCAAGAATCTCCCCACAGTTTGAAATAAAGTTCTTTCTAAGTGGATACTACAACTCCCTGTCTCAGGCTGAGTTTCAAGGCTTCCAGAGCGGATTGCAATCCTGTTTTAGCTGGACACATTGATTGTACATTTTGCAGACAGACGATCCTGAGTCTGGGTTTTGCTGTTCAGTTGGTTCCCGGCAAGGAATTGCGTCACAATGAACGGGAGTTCACTTTATGGAAAAAGGTTCACGAATTACATTGCAACCAAATTGTATTTAATCAGCACGCGTTATCTGAGAACTGTCTGTATATTGAATGGAGGAGCAAAATTGATGGGCTGAAGGGACTACAGCAGTTCTCACTTTATATTTCACAATGTTTAAACATATTAAGGGATATGAATATTGTATGGGTAAAACTGCATTAAGGAGATGTTCGACCATTAACTTGCACAGAGAAAGCTCGATGTGTTGTGTGACGTACTCATTTCCCGAAGTTCCTGTACAGTTTGTGGGAAAGCTCAGTCAGTGTTGTCACAAACCGTCAGACGTTAGGAAGGAGGTCTCTGCAGGGTCAGCAGGACTATGTTTCCCGTTCCCTTTTCCAACACCAAAGTTAGAGCCAGGTGTTTTCTCCGGGTATATCCTTTAAGAGTTCAGAGCAGTTGATACAATTGAATGCCTTGCTTGGCCGTTTCAGGGACTATTGAAGAGTTTATCACATGTCTGTGCGTCTGGAGTCACTTTTAGGCCAGACCAGGAAAGCATGGGAGATTCACTTCCTGAAAGTACGTTGGGGATGGAAATCGATGTTTACAATCAACATTGGACACAAGATCACTATTACTGACACCAGATTTTCGATCTTGATATGTTAATAATTGTTTTTATCTTCCACCAGCTGCCCAAGCATGAGCCTGGTCTGTATTAGTAATCCAATGACAATTCCACAACAGCACCATCTCCACATGGAGACCTATCAGAAACCACACTGAGCTGGTTATTACAGTGCTACTTGACAGCTCTGTCGTATAGAACTCCCACCAATGTGACTGTCGTGATGGGACTGATGGGGTGGTAATTGGTCAGATTGTATTTATTCCCCTCTTAGGAAACTGGACATAGCTGAGTAATTTTCCACATTGCCAGGGAGATGTCAGAGTTGGAGCTGGAATGAAACAGCTTCCCCAGTGACACGGCTTATTGTGCAGCACAAGTCTTCAGTCCCATTGCAGGAATGGGTTCAGCGCCCATTTCCTTGGTTGTATCTACTGTGTTCAGCGGTTTCTTCATGTCACGTGCAGCGGATCGAAATGGTTGAAGACTGGCATCTGTGATTCTGTGGGCATCATGATAGGGTAAGTTGGAAGATCCACTCAACACGTCTGGCTGAGGATAGTGCAGACACCACATACTTGACCTTTACACTGATGTACAGGACTGATCCATTATTTAGGATGGGCATATTTGTGGAGTCCTCTCCTCCAGTACGTTGTTTAATGGTCCATCGACATTTATGCTTGCATTTGGCAGGATGGCAGTGCTTCGATCTGATTTGTTACTCGTGGTATAATTTCTGCCTCTGTTCAAGATGCTAGTTCTGCTGTTTCCAGAGTAACCAGCCAATTGCGGTAGCTTTAATGGGTTGTCATCAGGTAAAGGTACACATGGTACTGACCCTGGCATGTTCACCCACACTCGTCACTTTACTATAGATCAGCTTGAGGGTAATGGTGCACTGAGGGAATATCCTGAGGGAAAGGTTACAGATTGTCATTGAATACAATTCTGCTTCTGCTGTTGCTGCTGTGACCTACAGCATCGGATGATAACCCAGTTTAATCTGCAATATCTACAATTCAATTCTACTGACTGTCCCCCATTTAACACCAAGACCCATTCACCCAACTGCCCTGTATTCAGTGACCTACTCTGGTTTCTGATGCGGTAACACTTCCATTTTCATATTCTCATTCTGCTGAAATTCTTTCCATGGTGTCACGCTTCCAATTTGTTACTTTAACTCAATCAATTTAAGGTACGAATCTAAATCTTTTCCTTTCAGTAATGCCATCTTCTGTATTTGAAGTGAATGTGTTTCCTTCTGTTTTTCTCCCTGACCATAATTCAGAGCACTACAGTGTCAGTGATGCCAGCCTTATGCAGTTTCAGAGTCAAGGAAATTGTCACGATGTGTTATCGTTCAGTTCCCAGTATACGGCGCTCCATGTTCGACAGGCTGTTTGAGCATCTTTGACATTCACCGTTGGAAATTGTTCAAAAACAGAAATTGCTGATGATGTTGCAGCATCTTCTGGAGTGAATGCAGATATAAACTTGCAGGTCCATTGAAACTTCTACAAAGCTCTCTGTTTCTCCAGCAATTTTGGTATTTTTATTTCCAGTATCGATCGCTATTTTTTAATTGAAAATTTGTTCTGTGCCCCTATTCATTTCTGGAGAAACTCAGCAGGTCTGTCAGCATCTGCAGAGACAGGGAAACAGAATTAGTGTTTCAAGCCTAGTGTGACACTTCTTCAGATCTCAAAATGATTGGAAAATGTGCTTCAAATCCCTAGCCAGAGTTGGGGAATGGGTGACAGGGGAAAGAGGGTGTGGCAAAAGATAAAAGAAGATTCTGTGAAATGGGTTTAAATTAAGATGCGATGGGGAAAGGGGTTCTCTCTATTGAGTGCAAGATAAGGAAGATACAAGCACAGAAGATCATTGGGAGGCCAGGTGGGGGAATATTGACTATATGGTATTATATAGATCTGGCCATAGTGACGTTTTCATTGTCGAGATCATCACCCCCGTTAGACAAATAAATTCAGGTGCGTGACTTGTTATTGGCACTTAATAAGCGTTTCATGCTGCCTCAGTATTGTAACATGGAGAAAAACAAATAATAGTATGAAGTTTTGGCTGTGTATTGTTTTACTGTCATGTTTAATATAATTTCAAATTTGCAGTACTTATCTTTACATGTTTGTTCTTGAAGTTAGTATCAGATGGAGTGGAGAAGGTTGTGGGCTGACGTTATAGAAGTTTATGAAATCATGAGAGGTATGGATCGGGTGAATAGCCAAGGGCTTTTCCACAGGAGGGGAGAGTTCAACCATAGGAGGCATAGGTTTAAGGTGAAAGGGGGAAGATTTAAAAGGGACGCAGTGGCAGTGTTTTTATACAGAGTGGTACGGGTATAGAATGAGCTTTCAGAGGAAGAGTGGTAGATGCCAATATAGCTATAACATTTAAAACTCATTTGGACAAACATACGAATGCGAAACATTTAGAGGGCTATGGGTCAAACCAAAGCAGATGGGGCTAGTTTCGTTTGGAAAACCTGGCCCGCATGGACATTAAGAAAAGCTTCACGCAGTGTCAGTGAGGGTTTGTGAAAGGGAAATTATATTTTGCCCTGTAAGATCATGCAAAGATTTCTGGAGATGCCTGGAAATATAACAAGCGAACTTGATAAAGGGGATCTGGTAGACAAGAGGCTTTTCAGAGATTTTCCGCAGGGTATTACAAAATAAAAGATCTTACTCAAGCCGGAAGCTCGTAGGATGATGGATAATGTATTAACATGTGATGATGACTGGTTAACACATAGAAATCGGTGAGTCAGGATTAATGGATCTTTATGATAAAGGTGTATCTGCTGGATCACCACACATATCAGTCCGATGGCATCAGTTATTGCAATCTATACTGACAGCCTGAAGGAGGGAGCTGAGTGCAATATACATCCGAGTTTATGGATGACACTGAGAATCAAAAGGCTGGCTGTTATTAAATAGAGAGGACATCCAGAAAATGAGGAGTACAAAGTGATTGGAGTCTTCCTGAGTATGAAATATAACGTCAGCATGCTAATGCAGCAAGTAACTAGGTTGGATCATTAACTGGCTTCCAGAGATGAAAGGGTTGAGTTATTCAGAATCTCTATAATGGTGAGGTGATTATTCATTGGAGTTTAACTGAATGAAGAGGGATAGTGCTGAAATATATAAGATACAGTGCGGGCTTGAGAAGGTAGATGTTGAGAAGTTGCTCCCATTCCTGGGCAGAGTGCCGAACTCGAGGATAAAGATACCGAATAAGGAACATCGATTTCAAACTGAGATGCAAAGTGATGCCTTCCCTCAGAAGGTAGTGAATATCTGGAATTCCCTAACCCAGAGAAATGTGGAGAGATACAGGAGTCGGCAAGAAAGTGGAGTTGAGCCCTGGAGTAGATCAGACATGTTCTTATTTTATGACAGGGCTAGCTTGAGGGGGCGAATGACCTACTTCCGTTCCTGTTTATTAATTTCACATGTTACGCTATTGAAAACTAACAGGTTATTTTCCTGGAAGTCGTGTTGCACAATGTTGCATTCAGGGACAGCAGATGATTTGTTTAGGTTAACCTTAGGTGGGGTATAGGGGCTGTATACCCAGCGTATCTAGGTCTGTAACATGACCCACATCTGGAGCAGATGTTAGAGAGAGGGGAAACCTGGAAAGAGAGCTTGGGGGTGGGGGTCGGTTCCTGACCCAGGCTGGATTTTCCAAGTAGTTTTCCAAAAGTACTTTCCAAAACTACATCAGAACATGGGACTGAGGCACATGAGTGGACCATTCTGCCCATTGACACTACTCCACCAGTAAATAAGGTTGTGGTTCATCTCATTGTGTTCCCAGCTGCACTTTGCTCCCGATGCACTATTATCCCTGATTCACCTGTTTGTGGAAAATTATTTTATATTATATCGAAGCCAGCCTCGATATAATATAAAGATTCAGCCATCCCAAACTTCCGGGAAAGAGAATTCCCACTGGAATAAATTCCCACTTAGTGAATTTCTCCAAATTCCTGCTCTGACTGAGGTTGGAGGGTGTCACTGTTTCATTTTTATCCCACTCTTCCACTGCTCCCAACAAATTTAAAATGTAGCTTAAAAATGTATTGCTGGAAAAGCGCAGCAAGTCAGGCAGCATCAAAGGAGCAGGAGAATCGACGTTTTGGGCATGAGCCCTTCTTCAGCAATGAGGAGGGTGTGCCAAGCAGGCTAAGATAAAAGGTAGGGAGAAGGGACGTGGGGGAGGGGCGTTGGAAATACGATAGGTGGAAGGAGGTTAAAGTGAAGGTGATAGGCCGGAGAGGGATGGGGCGGAGAGGTCGGAAAGAAGATTGCAGCTCAAGAAGGCGGTGCTGAGTCTGAGGGACTGAGAAAAGTTGGGGAGAGGGGAAATGAAGAAGCTGGAGGAATCTGCATTCATCCCTCGTGGTTGGAAAGTTTCTAGGTGGAAGATGAGGCGCTCTTCCTCCAGGTGTCGTATTGCTACGGTCTTGCGATGGAGGACGCCAAGGACCTGCATGTCTTTGGCGGAGTGCGAGGGGGAGTTAAAGTGTTCAGCAACGGGGCGGTTGGGTTGGTTGGTGCGGGTGTCAAAGCGGTTTTCTCTGAAACATTCCGCAAGTAGGCGGCCTGTCTCCCCAATGAAAAGGAGGCCACATCGGATGCAGCGGATGCAGTAAATGATGAGTGTGGAGGTGCAGGTGAATTTCTGATGGATATGGAAGGATCCCTTGGGGCCTTTGAGGGAAGTGAGGGGAGAAGTGTGGGCGCATGTTTTGCATTTCTTGCGGTTGCAGGGTAAGGTGCCAGGAGCGGAGGTTGGGTTCGTGGGGGGTGTGGATCTGACGAGGGAGTTGCGGGAGGGACTGGTCGTTCCGGAACGATGATGAGGTGGGGAAGGAAATATATCCTTGGTGGTGGGGTTTGTTTGGAGGTGGCGGAAATGATGAAGGATGATATGATGTATCTGGATGCTGGTGGGGTGTTAGGTGAGGACCAGTGGGGTTCTGTCCTTCTGGCGATTGGAGGGGTTGGGTTCACGGGCGGAGGAGTGGGAAGTGGAGGAGATGCGGTGGAGAGCATCGTCAACCACGTCTGGGGGGATATTGCGGTCTTTGAAGAACGAGGCCATCTGGGTTGTTCGGTATTGGAATTGGTCTCCCTGTGAGCAGATGGGGCGGAGACGAAGCAATTAGGTGCATGCGATGGCGTTTTTACAGGGGGCAGGGTGGGAAGAGGTGTAATCTAGGTAGCTGTGGGAGTCGGTCTGTTTATAGTCAATGTCTGTGTTGAGTCGGTCGTCTGAGATAGAAATGGAGAGGTCTAGGAAGGGGAGGGAGGGGTCTGAGACGGTCCAGGGACATTTGAGTTCGGGGTGGAAGGTGTTAGTAAAGTGGATGAACTATTCTCCTAGTAAACTTTAAATGTAACCAGGTTGGTGATGTGGCCGATCATAAAGTTCTCAGACTGCGTCAGGTTCAGTGACAGGAACAAGTCAGGCAGATTTCTTTAGTCAGCCACAAATAACTAATAGAACTGATGGATGTGCATGGTGGATATCTGGTTAGCACTGCTACCTCCCATCATTAAGGAGCTGCTTTCAATATTACCTCAGGCGACGCTATGTGTGGAGTTTGAGCATTCTCTCTGCAGTTTTCTGTGTGGGTTTCCTCCCAATGCTCCAATTTCCTCCTACAGTCCAAAGATCCGCAGCTGAGAGTGGATTGGTTTTACTAAATTGCCCATCATGCCCAGGGATGTGTAGGTTAGGTAGGTTAGTCATGGGAAATGCAGGGTTACTTGGATAGGGTAGGGGGGCAGGTCCGGTGGATGCTGTTTGGCGGGTCAGTGTGGAGTTGATGGATGGGATGTCTTACTTCCACACTGTAGAGATTATGTGAAAATGACAAGAAATTTAGACTATACCCAGTGGGTATCTATCTGATCCACTCTCATCTAAGTCTTGTACGTTTCAATAAGATCATCTCTCTTTCCAAGTGTGACCTGTTAAATCCTTCATAATATAAGGTACTCATTCCTGGAATGCGTGAAGTGAAACATCTCCGAACTGCTTCTAACGTAATTATATTCTTTCTCAGAGAAGGAGACAAAGAAAAAATAATCTCACACTCAGATCTTGAGTTTTATTTCTTTTTCTCAGTGTTGTGGTTCTTTGTAACTCTCTTCCCCACAGAGCATTGGAGGCAGAGATATTGATTAATTTTGAGGAACAGACAAAAGGTTCATAAATAACAACGGTGTCGAGGATTATCAGGGATTGGCAGTAATATGCGGTATGGGGGTAAATGTAGACAGTGGTACCAAATGACATTGCTCCAGAACATCCAGGAATATAATTCAAAACGAAATGGTAATGTCGATAAAATGTTAAGGGGGAAGCCCAGATGGTGGCGATCTGGAAGGTCTGTTTTAATGGGGTCTGCATCAGAGCACAGGCAAAGTGGTTCTCTAACCCACCCCATCCCTGCCAGTTACTTAACATTCAACACTAAAAAGAGCGATAGAATCTTTACTAATCCCGTTTCGTCAAGTGGAAATGACAAAACATGGGAAAGCATCGTTCAAGTCACAACATTCAGTGCGCCCGTCAGAAGCATCGAGCAGGCCTGAGGCTGTAGCTGCAACCCACTCTGCTCGTTCCATGGACCCAGTAACTCACCAGGCCTTGGTCACTGTAGGGGGTAGTGTAATTTTTAAACGGTTAGCTGCCTTTTAGTCTTTTCTACCTCATAGTAAACACAAGCAGACACTCGAAACTGTTGCCGGACTTCCCCCATGTTTATATGAATGAAATAGTTGTAACAGCTTTCCTCGATAGTTGAGAGACCGCCCTTAACCACAGTTGTACAACATCATCCATATAAGGGAAGAATGGGAAGCTCAAACACTGATTGACCAAGTGAATGATAAAAGAATCGCAGGCACCAGAACCCAAATAAGGAAAACAGTGGGGAATCCGAGCACTCGTTGGTCAAGACAGCAGTAGTAGACCCAGCCCACATATACATGTATATAATGCTGGAGATTACAATGCTTGTGTGTGTGTACCTTTGGGAACAACACCCGACTTTGCAAAGTTGAATGAAAAAGTTTTGGACAGACTCCTCCGTGTCTTTGTTCCTGGGAAGGGAAATAAAAGTGCCGTAGATGGGTCCGGACAGCCACCTATCTCGCACAATTGGGGGCTCCTCCGGGATGAAAGAATTATTGCCGGGGGGGGGGGCAGTCTCTTCGGCTCACGGATCAAGCCTGATTACAACAAAGACGCGTCTAGTATATATTTATACTTCTCACTGATCAGCTTGGTCCGTCGGCCGTCGGCCAAGAGACGATGTGACCCGGCTCATTTAAAAATAATTTTGAATCCTGGAAAAGGAACACACGGACGAGTGCTGGGACGACCGGTTAGTGACTATACACGGGGGTACACACATTTAAAAAGGCCAGACAACTCCGTGCACGGATCAAGGTAAGAGATTCTTTTGTTCTTCCTTGTTGGCCGCGTGGTTTTGACGGTCATCTGTGAAAACGCTTTGGGCGTTTAAGACCAGGACCGAAGATAAACCACGGGAAATTGTGGTTTTGACGGTCATCTGTGAAAACGCTTTGGGCGTTTAAGACCAGGACCGAAGATAGACCACGGGAAATCAGACTTCTAGATTTACTAAGGAAAAGTCAGGGAAGACTGCAAATGGGAAAGAAGTACCCCCCGATAGTCCATTAGGTCGGAAGTTAAGTCTATGGACGGACAGTAGCAGAACGAAGGGCTTAAAGAAAGAGACCATGATAAAATATTGTTGTTTTATATGGACCAAAGAACCTATCCGCGCCCCCTCGGTAGTTTGGCCCGAGTATGGGTCTGATGAAGACTGGGTGTGCCAAATCCTAAATGTATATGTTAACAGAAAACAACCGTTTGACCCAGAGGAGAGCAAATACGCCGCCGCCTGGTTGGCGGGCGACGGCAAGAGTCCCACGCGTCTCTATCCTCTGATTCCCCAAACAGACCCGAGGAAGCCCCAGAAGTCTTGGGACATCCTCACCGACGGTTTGCCACCGTCTGCCCCGCCCCCGTATATACCACCCGCGCACGACCAGGCGTCCAGCGCGGACCTCCCTCCTGCGACAGATAATTCCGAGTCCCAGCAGGCTACGACCAGTGAGGAAGGGACTGCTGGGGGGGGCACAGGAGGGGGCGCAGAACTCACCCCAGGCACTAGGAAATCAGTCCGACTCGAGATGCGGAAAGGTCGAGAAGAGGGATTGAGAGCTGGGAGGAGTGACAATATTGAACAGCTGAACCCCTTACGAGAGGTGCCGTTTGGGATCGAACGGACCGGTTTCGTAGTACAACCTTTAAATTCTGGGGATATTCGGCAACTCCGTAATGAACTACCCCGTCTACTGGACGACCCCGTCAGTGTGGGAATACAACTGGACCAATTTCTGGGGCCCAGTATATACACATGGGCTGAACTGCAGGCCATGATGAGAATACTATTTAATTACGATGAAATTGTTATGATCCGGAATAGTGCAATGGCCATTTGGGATAGGGAGCATCAGGACGGCCCTCAGCGTGGAGAGCAGAAATACCCCTTAGAGGACCCCCGGTGGGATCATAACGACGCGGGGGGACGAGCCAATATGACAGACTTCAGAAGCCCTATAATCAGGGGGATCCAAACCTGCGTGCCCAAACAGCGGAATTTAGCGAAAGCATTCGAAGTTGGACAGAAAAAGGATGAATCCCTGAGTGAGTTTTTAGACCGTTTGCGGGAGTCCATGCGAAAGTATTCAGGTTTAGACCCCGATGGGGAAATAGGCAAGGGCATGCTTAAGGTGCACTTTGTGACTAAGTCATGGCCTGACATTCAGAAGAAATTACAGAAAGTGGAGGATTGGGCTGAAAAGGATGTTGCAGAATTATTACGGGAAGCACAGAAGATGTACGTTCAGAGGGATGTAATAAGGGAGAAACATAAGACAAAAATGATGGTGGCAGCCGTACGGGAAGCTTGTAAGTCCACCGGAATGGGGGAGGGAGGTTATGGGGTGGGAAGAGGAACGTCGAAGAAAAGTTGGAGAGGGAGAGAAGCGAGACGGGGCAGAAGTGAGAGAGGAGGATCTTATGGAATTGAGCGCCCTCAGAAGGCCGGATGTTACCATTGTGGGAAACTGGGACACTTCAAAAGGGATTGTCCCGAGTTTAAAAGGGAAAGAGAAGGGATGTATGAAATGGAGTGTGAACAAATGGATTAGGGAAGTCAGGGGAGGATCGGAACACGGGCCTACCAAGAACCCCTGGTAAATTTACGTGTGGGCCCATTTAGACAAGCTGTTACCTTCTTAGTTGACACAGGCGCCGGCAGGTCCTCAATTCCCCTCCATCCGAGGGGGGTTGGCTTCCAAGCTAAAACATTAAACATTTCAGGAGTTAAGGGTGGGGTTTTTAATGCGAAAATATTCGAACCACAACCCTTGCGGCTGGAGGAGGAGGAGCTCCAGGTGGAACTCCTTCACCTCCCCCATCTTCCCTATGGGTTGTTGGGACGGGATTTGATAGTCCGTTTCGGATTGCGAATAGAGGTGGGAGAAGAGGAAGAATTAGCCGTTACCATGTCATACCTTAGTGAGTCCCGATTGACAGAGATAGACCCTAGGGTTTGGGTCGCCAAAGGGAACCGGGAAGGACTCGCAATTCGACCTGTGGAGGTAAAATTAAAGCCCCAGAGCCCCGACGTCAGAGTGCGCCAATACCCCATCTCTTGGGAAGGGAGGCAGGGCCTGAAGACAGTTATGGAAGACCTAATAAAAGATGGATTGGTAGAGCCCTGTATGTCACGATACAATTCCCCCATCCTGCCGGTCCGGAAGTCGGACGGGAGCTACCGAATGGTCCAAGACCTAAGGGAAGTAAATAAAATTGTCCAAGTACGGCACCCTGTGGTACCGAACCCATAGACTATTCTGGGGCGAATACCCCCGGACCACGGCTGGTTTCGTGTTATAGACTTAAAGGATGCCTTCTGGGCGTGTCCCCTGGACAAGGACAGTAGGGATCTTTTTGCTTTTGAATGGGAGGATCCTGATACTAGCAGAAAACAGCAGTACAGGTGGACCGTGCTCCCCCAAGGATTCACTGAGTCCCCGACTCTGTTCGGGCAGATTCTGGAACAATTATTGGAGGGACTAACCTTGTCCCCGGCCCTTAAGCTTATACAATACGTGGACGATCTCCTTTTATCCGGACCGGCGGAGGAGGACGTCCTACTTGGGACTAATGCCCTGTTAAATTACCTAGCTGAGATGGGGTTAAGAGTGAGTCAGAAGAAGCTCCAATATGTCGAGAAAGAGGTTAAGTACCTGGGACACTTGATAAGCCATGGACAGAAACGAATAAGTCCGGAAAGAGTGTGGGCAATAATCGAACTAGGCCTCCCAATGACCAAGAGGGAGTTGCGGAAGTTCTTGGGACTCTTAGGCTATTGTCGGTTATGGATAGACGACTATGCCCCCCTTACTAAAGACTTGTACCTAAAACTCATTGAGGAGGCACCCAACAGAATAAGATGGGAGGAAGAGGAGAAAAAGTTAATTGAAACCCTAAAAGGAAAATTGATGGCTGCACCTGTTTTAAGCTTGCCGGATTTTAGTAAGACATTTCGTCTCTTTGTGAACTCCAGAAAGGGAACCGCTCTTGGAGTATTGACCCAGGATTGGGGGGGGAAAAGGAAGCCCGTGGCTTTCCTGTCAAAAATTCTGGATCCAGTCTCCCGAGGGTGGCCGGAGTGTGTCCAAGCGGTGGCAGCCACGGCAAAGCTGGTAGAGGAAAGCAGGAAGTTGACTTTCGGGGCCCCCTTGACAGTCACTACTCCCCACCAGGTTAGAACTATCCTGAATCAGAAGGCCGGGAGGTGGCTGACTGACTCAAGGATTCTGAAATATGAAGCCATATTGTTAGACCGAGAAGACCTCCGAATAGAAGTCGGGGGCTGCCAGAACCCGGCGGACTTTCTTTGGAAAGGGGAAGGGGAGGAGGAACTGGAACACTGCTGTTCAGACATAATAGAGTACCAGAGTAAAGTGAGGGAAGATCTGAGGGATACCCCCTTACATGCAGGTAGGCGGTGGTACATTGATGGGTCCTCTCGAGTGATAGATGGGAAGAGACACAACGGGTATGCAGTCATTAGTGAGACTGGTTGGGAATTAGTGGAAAGTGGACGGCTACCGAATGCCTGGTCCGCACAAACGTGCGAATTGCACGCCTTGCACCGGGCCCTGAGGAATTTAAAGGGAATAGCCGGGACAATCTACAGTGACTCTAAGTATGCCTTTGGGGTAGTACA
The DNA here is from genome assembly GCF_047496795.1 of Chiloscyllium punctatum. Classification (NCBI taxonomy): domain Eukaryota; kingdom Metazoa; phylum Chordata; class Chondrichthyes; order Orectolobiformes; family Hemiscylliidae; genus Chiloscyllium; species Chiloscyllium punctatum. Next base: position 71,855 of record NW_027309889.1, on the reverse strand, counting down.
CACCTTTGGGAAGATCTGGAAAGAAAGGGGAATGATAAATAGTAGAGGAAAGGAGTCGGTCCACGAGGAACTAGTAGCCATGATCTTGGAGGATTTGTTGCTGCCACAAGAGATTGCTGTAGTACATGTGAAAGGGCACCAGAAAGACGATAAAATAGAGACCCTGGGGAATCAATTGGCAGATGAACAGGCAAAATTGGCCGGGATGGGGAAGGAAGTAATAAACTGCCTGGTAAGGATTCCCCAGATATCCAAAATTACCGAAGTGCCCACGTTTACTGACAAAGAAGGAACTCTTCTTGCGTCTCTGGGGGGTACAAAGGATAGGGAAGGCAAGTGGACCTTACCCGATGGCCGCCAGCTACTAAATCGACCATTGACGCGGGACATTATTGCCCGTCTACACCAGGGTGGTCACTGGGGCACCCAGGCACTGTGTGATGCCTTCCTGCGCCGATATGCTCACACTGGTCTCTACACAGTAGCTAAGCAGGTCACAGGAGATTGCATAACATGTCGAAAGATTAACAAAAGGGGGCTGCGGCAGCATGCAAGACAAGGGGGTAGGAGTCCGGCCTATAGGCCGTTTGAGTATATCCAGGTAGATTACACTGAGCTCCCCCCTATAGGTCGCCTGAAGTATCTATTAGTAGTGGTAGATCACCTGACAGGATGGGTGGAAGCTTTCCCCACTACCACGGCAACGGCAACTCAGGTTAGCAAGATTCTACTCGAGCAAATCATCCCACGATTTGGGCTACCCCGCGCTATTGACTCTGACCAGGGAAGCCACTTCACCTCGACCGTCCTGCAGAATGTAGTGCAAGCAATGGGGATTGACTGGGATTTGCACACCCCCTGGCATCCCCCCTCCTCGGGCAAGGTCGAAAGAATGGACCAGACCATCAAAAAGCAGCTAACCAAACTCACTAGTGAAATAGGCCTGCCTTGGACCAAATGCCTACCCCTTGCCCTATTGCAAATTCGCACCCAGCCAAGGCGGGATTTGGGCGTCTCCCCTTTCGAAATGTTATTTGGCCTCCCGTTCCATGGGCCGAAGGGGGAACCTCCTGTATTCGAGTCTCGGGATATGTTTGTGCAAAAATATGTGGTGGCTCTGGGGTCTGCTCTATCTCTTTTACCCCAACAGCGACTTTTGGCACAGACGCCGCCCCTCGAGTTTGCGGTGCACACCGTCAAGCCGGGTCAGTGGGTCCTGATTAAAAGCTGGAAGCAACGTACCCTCGAACCAACTTGGGACGGTCCCTTCCTGGTACTTTTGACGACCGAAACGGCTGTCGTACGGCCGAAAAGGGCTAGACACATTACACTCGAGTCAAGGGACCAGTGCCACAACCGACGGAGGACGAACGAACCTCTCTGACAAAGGCATCTAAGGAACAGAGACCCTGAGAACGAACTAATCGGACTTTGGCGAGTCTAAAGGAACTGTGCCCTCGGGCTATGGGTGTCGCGACAAAATGCGGTCAATCGTATTGTGAACTTGCTATGCCATTATCCTTGGGCTGGGTCATAGTGTGCGTGTTACCCAATTTGGCCTCCGGATAAAACAAGCAGAGGACCGTCAGTGGTTCTCCATCTCTGTGCTTGCCAACCAATCAACACAGACATTTAGCTTAGACCTATGTGAGTTGGTGCCCTGTAGGACTAAAAGTGAACGGAATCAAACTAAGCGGAACCTGGAGAGAGAAAGGGGATTCCAGGGTCAGACGTTAGTATTACAATTGCATGGTAGGGAAGGCCTAAGTAGGCTTCCAGCCCCCGGGGTCCAGGCTATGGTGTCAGTTGTCCGTGATCCCATCACCCCTGGACGGGATTGTGGGCAGAATCAGTGCAATCCGCTTTATCTGACCATAAAGAACTTGGAAAAGAACGAGCGAGACTTAATAGAACAATACTGGGTATTAGAGTTGGGGGCCAGGCAGGATGGGGGGGGATGCAGCTGTGCTGCACGTATATCACGGTCATTGAAGCTGAGTCTAGGGGCTCATCCACCACTGATAAGCAGGAAAAGATTAGAATAATTGAGGTGACGGATTTGGAAAAGACCTTTGAAATAGAAACGGGATACGGGGAGGCGAATGCCTGGATGGAATGGGTCAAATATACTGTGAGGAGCATGAAAAAGAGTGATTGCTACGCATGCACGAGTGCCCGCCCTAACCCTCAGGTGGTCCCATTCCCGCTGGGATGGGAGAAACACCCACGAGCCATGGACTGCATGATAAGGCTGTACCAGGACCGAGAGGCCTGGAACGACCCCACTTGTCGACCCTTGAGTTTGAAGTTTCCCCCCGTCAGGTCTGAGGGGGCGCCCCGCCCGCCATCATTCTCAGGGGTAACGGGTACACACCAGGCCTGCGTCTCTCGGACGGGTCTACAGTGGGACGACGATGTGGGGACATTTGACAAGTGCAGCGGATCAATCCGGCTGGTCAATGAAACTACCGGGGGCGGGAATTACTCCCACATTCATGTACCTAGGGCAGACCTCTGGTGGTACTGTGGTGGGAGGGTTCTGCGACCGACCCTGCCCCAAAAATGGACGGGCACTTGTGCAATCGTTCAATTGGCCATCCCATTCACCCTGGCATTCGAAAAACAAGAGCAACTCCGTTCTAGTGGAAGAGCTGAGAGAGCTTTGGAGACCTCTTTCGATGATAACATATATTTAGATGCCATCGGGGTCCCCAGGGGTGTTCCTGACGAATACAAGGCTAGGAACCAGATAGCGGCGGGTTTTGAGTCGTCACTGTTCTGATGGGTGACCATCAATAAGAACGTGGATTGGATTAATTATATTTACTACAATCAGCAGAGGTTCATTAATTATACCCGGGATGCAGTGAAAGGAATAGCAGAACAACTGGACGCCACTAGTAGGATGGCGTGGGAAAATAGGTTGGCCTTAGACAAGATGTTGGCAGAGAAGGGGGGTGTTTGTGTCATGATAGGCACTCAGTGCTGCACTTTCATCCCCAACAACACAGCCCCTGATGGGTCCATCAGCCGCGCCCTGGATGGACTCACCACATTGGTGGACGAACTGGCCGAAAACTCGGGCATCGACTCTGGCCTCACGGACTGGTTGGAAGCTTGGTTCGTTAAATAGACGGGGGTGGTCGTTCCCTTTCTTGTCTCATGTATAGTGGTGGCAGGGGTACTCACTGCCCTTGGGTGTTGCGTTATTCCCTGTGTCCGGGGATTAACTCAACGACTGATCGAAACCGCCCTTACTAAGAGGGATGTTCCCTATGGGCAGGTTGAACGAATAAATCTCGAGATGGAACAACGTGAATCCCTCTTGGGCGGGGATAGTATTAGAGACGGGCAGTTTGATGAACAAGCTCGGGAGTTATTAAATGCCCTGGAGAAGAAACTTACGGTTGAAAAATTACAGGCCGTAAGAAAAGACACGGGGGATTTGTAGGGGGTAGTGTAATTTTTAAACGGTTAGCTGCCTTTTAGTCTTTTCTACCTTATAGTAAACACAAGCAGACACTCGAAACTGTTGCCGGACCTCCCCCATGTTTATATGAATGAAATAGTTGTAACAGCTTTCCTCGATAGTTGAGAGACCGCCCTTAACCACAGTTGTACAACATCATCCATATAAGGAAAGAACGGGAAGCTCGAACACTGATTGGCCAAGTGAATAACAAAATAATCGCAGGCACCAGAACCCAAATAAGGAAAACAGTGGGGAATCCGAGCACTCGTTGGTCAAGACAGCAGTAGTAGACCCAGCCCACATATACATGTATATAATGCTGGAGATTACAATGCTTGTGTGTGTGTACCTTTGGGAACAACACCCGACTTTGCAAAGTTGACTGAAAAAGTTTTGGACAGACTCCTCCGTGTCTTTGTTCCTGGGAAGGGAAATAAAAGTGCCGTAGATGGGGCCGGACAGCCACTTATCTCGCACATCACTGAGTTCACCAAGTATGTGAAATGATTGAAGGCATGACTGAACAGAAGTCCAGCTGTGGCTAGAACCGCTCTCAGACGTGCTCCAAAAACATGAGCAGCAACTAGACAGCCTTGGAAACAGAACATACAATGTCAAGTGCCGAACTGCATTGACAGAGACTGCGATCAATTCCTCTCGGGAGAGGATCATCCCCCTTGAAATACAGGTCCATACCTTAACTGAACAAGATGACCACCTCGAGAACAGGGAGAGGACGAAGAATGTTCGCATCGTCGATCTGCTGGGCCAGACGGCAGGTGGTCAGCTTTGATCTGGCTGCTGTGATTCCTTCACTTCGAAGCTGAAGTTCATTGGGTTACGGCACGGTGGTAAGACTCAGACCAACGCCTTTGCCCTATCATGTGCGGTTACATAGTTACAGGGATAAACAAAGACTGATGGAAGATCAGTGTGGTTTCTGATGGCTTTAATTCACGAGAGCTCCAGGATTATGTTCTTTTATGACTTTTCAGCATCGGTGATTCAGGAAAGAAAATCTTTTGATGATATCAAGAGAAGAGTAAGGGAACTCGGGATTCAGTATTCCTTATGTTCCCAGCGGTGCTCTGTATTGTTTTGAATGGGTCAATGAACTCGTCTCATTCTCCAGAGAAAGGGAAAACTTTGTGGATATTTTAAAGAAAGCTGGATGTTTAGATAATCATGTTTCTCCCTTAAAGAAATTTTGTTGGATTTTTCTGGTATTAACCAGTGTTAAATTATAGTCGGGGATGGGTAGAGTGCACACTTTTAACTTCTTCATTAGGATTACTACTTGTTTTCTCTTCCTTTGCTTGTGTCGGAGGTGTGGCTCAAGCTGGAGGGAGTTACAAAAGTAGTTGTGATGACAAACTGCTGACCTAAGGACGGTTGAAGCCTGGTTTTTGTTATCAATTGCCCTGAATGCCATATTGGTAGGGGGGAGAAGATAAAGTTTTGGGATATGTAAGTGCCCCCAATGGGCGGGGTAAATTTCCATATAAAGTGTCATTGGCACTTGGGATTTTGTTTTGTTCATTGTTTTTTTTATGTGTTTAGCTTTGGAAATTTTGCGAGCTTGTTAGTTGTAGTAGTAATAGTTTGTATCATTTTTAGGGTCGCTGAGTGTTTTATCATTAATGCTCAGCGATGTGTAATTCGATGTGAAACTCTCTCGAATTCAAATGTTGCTGCAATGTGTTATGGATTATTATGTGGTTAAATGGTGTACCTGAAACATTAAGGGCAGTGATCTGCCAGTCAAGAGGAAAAATGTAATTTCTCGTCTTAAAATCAAAGAGGGTGGACGTTGTTCTATTGCAGGAGATGCACCGTGATGACAAGGAACATTTGATGTTCCAGCAGGGCGGCGTTGATCGGGTTTATTTCGCGTCTTTTATTACTACGAGTAGGGGAAAAGTCAGAATGGATAGTAAGAATCTTCCATTTAAATCACTAGATTGTATTAAACACTCATGGAAGGATCATAATCCTCAAAGCCTTGATCTATGGGAATTAATGCAGTGTTTTGAATTGCCACCCAGTGCACCCGCTTAAAATCCTGGTAGATGCATTTCCCAAATTAAGTTATCTTGCATCGTGGCACGTTATTGTAGAGGATATTTCAACGGTGGACAGAATGTCCAAAGGTCCCCAATACCCTCGTTATAATGTACGTAATTAGTGGATTTGTGTGCAGAATCAGAGCTGGTGGATGTCTAGAGGCAGTTCTACTTCACAAGTAGAGATTTTATTTTCTTCTTGAACCTGCATAAGTGGCACACGAGGGTTGATCTCTTCCCCATCCCTGAAACAATCTTAGGTTCGCTGGCATCCTGCACAATTGGGAATATTACCCCAACATACTTGCTCCAGAAATGGGATAGAAGTCACATAAGATTATGTTGTTTGCAGATGAATGTCTTATATTTTTGTCAAATCCCGCAATTTCGGCAGCTCATGTGATGCAATGCATTAATTCGCTCGTCACCTTTTTGGGCTTTAAGATTAATTTTACAAAGTTGGAGGCCATGCCTATGGGAGGCCTCAGGGAAATACCAGATTTTGAGGGGAAATCCTGTCTTCCTTTTAAATGGACGGGGGTGGGTGGGGGGAGGGAGGCTTCTCTATTTCAGTATATTCATTACATCCGTTTTTGATCATTTATTTAACAGGAACTATGTCTATTTGTTTGAAAAATTTAACAAGACCTTTAAAGAAGGGAGGCACCTCCAATATCCTGGATAGGTCGGATAGCTGTTCTTAAAATGAATGTTCTTCCTCATTTACTGTACCCCGTGTGAAAGCTTCCTTTTATGGTTCCCAGACAGACATTTAGGAACCATAAGCGACTCTCTATCAAGCTAACCAAATTTTAACTACCCCACATTGTGGGGAGTAGATCTCCCAGATTAAAAGTTATGAATTCAGGTCTTTTTTATCCTATGTTAGTGCCTGGGCCGCTGATGACTCGGCGTCAATAGGATTAGATATTGAACCCTCTCAGACAAAGTGAACCCTTATTGGTCTGCTGGTCTTAGACAAAATGAGAATATTTATGGAGTATTGTAATAACCCAATAATTATCAATACTGTTAAAGCATGAATGACAATGCGTCAGATTGAGGGCAATACAGTCAAAACCATGTTTCTTACCCCTATAATTGGTATGCCGGGTTGTCATGCTGGGATAATGGATTCCAGGTTTAAACTGTGGGCAGCAAGGGGTGTGTCTTACTTGAGTGATTTAGAATTAGTAGAATCCTTACAGTGTGGATAAAAGCCCTTGGGCCCAGCAAGTCCACTTTGACCCTTTGAAGAGTAGCCCACCCAGACCCATTCCCGTACCATCCTATATTTCCCCTGAATAATGACCCAACCTACTCATCACTGAACACTATGGGTGATTTATCAGTAATCAATTCATCTAATCAACACATCTTTGGACTGTGGGAGGAAACCCACACAGACAGGCCTCGAATATGTTAACTCCACACAGCCAGGCACCCAATGCCGGAACCAAATTCGGAACCCTGGTGCTGTGAGGCAGCAATGCTCACTACTGAGGCACCTCGTGCTTTTTGAGGGAGAAACAATGATGTCATTTGATCAAATAACTCGTACGTATGGACTGGCTAGTAGAGACCTCTTCTCTTTCTTTTCCAGATCAGAGATTTGATTTAAAAAAACACACTTTTACCAGACTCTTACAGATCCAATAGAGAGAAGAGGGTGCTTATTGCTTAGAATACACTCTCCCACAGTACCCTTCATCATTAGTTGGAGAGTGTCCCCTCAGACGAGACTGTGCAGCTTTGTGATGTCTGCGAGAGAGAGTTGGGGGGTTCAGAACACTTCGGAGCCAGAGGAGGATATTTGTGAAAATGCTCGAAGAATTTCATCTGTAATAGGACCCTTTCCATGCAGTTGGAAATTTTTCATATGGGCTATCTGACCCTAGATTACCTCCCAACATTCAAAATGGGATTATCTTCAGCATGTCCGAAATGCAGAATGACTACAGGCACGCGTACTCATTGCATGTGGTCCTGCTGCAGGCTTCATATATATTGGAGCATTGTATCAGGTGTGATAGAGTGGGTCGAGGGGACTGAATTGGAGATGGACCTGGTTTCTCTTTTCCTGGGCCTGCCCAGGGTACTTTACACAGATGCACAAGTGAAAAAATATCCTTAGTTTCTGTGCTAGGAAAAGCATTCTGTTGTGTTGGATGTCTGAATCACCCCCCCCCCCAAAAAAAACCCCCAACCTCCTCCCGCACCCCCCGCCCGGGTCTGTTGGGTCGTCGTAAGCTCTTCATGGAGAATATCCATTTGGCCTTTCTCACCAGCATGGTGCACCAAAAACAGAGATTTATATAAGACCATGGCAGACCTTTTTGAATTACCGTGATACAGGCTTATCTGCCACTCTCGGAAGGGCTTTTATACAGCCCTGAAGGTATTATCTAATGAATCTTATATCCAAAGAGGAAGAATAATGAACATAAAAAGGGATATCAGCTAATGCTCTTGAAGAACGAGAGCTATCATTTTGTTACACTGAGCAGTATTATTTATTCATTATTTACTGTTAATGTTTGTTTTTCTTCTGTCCGTTTAGTGTTTTTAACTTGTTTTGTATGTACATGCACATGGGTGCAATTTAGATCAGTTACTTGAGTTGTGTTGTTATTGGTTTATTATAATATTAAAATTCTCTTTTTCAATAAAGATATTTTTTAAAGTATTAAAATGTTAACATTGATAGAATACAGTCCCAAAGAACTCTCATTACACAGTCCACTCATGGTGGTTTATCTTGAGGGTCACCACATCTCGGGTGATGGGGTGAGGTTGAGAGAGCGTCCCCTTCTTGGTAACCTCTGTCAGTGTGAGGAACTGAACCTGCGCTGTTGGCCTCCCTCTACATCATAAACGTGCCGTCCAGCCAACTGAGTGGGAGACTGTGTAACTGTTACACACAAATACAGTCACAAAGGGCAAGAGAAACACTCATAACAAGGAAAGTGGTACAGTTCAGATAACAGATATAACATTTATGGAGTATTGTCATAACCCAATAACTTTCAACACTGTTAAAGCATGAATGACAATTCGTCACATTGAGGGCAATACAGTCAAAACCATGTTTCTTACCCGTATAATTGGCATACCGGGTTGTCATCCTGGGATAATGGATTCCAGGTTTAAACTGTGGGCAGCAAGGGGTGTGTCTTACTTGAGTGATTTATAATTAGTAGAATCCTTACAGTGTGGATAAAAGCCCTTGGGCCCAGCAAGGGTAAAAACATTCTCTGCTCGAAATTGTATTTTATAACAAGACGTATTTAGAAGTTGCTTTTGGTTTAATATCATTATGGTGAGTCAACTGAAATAACCAGAATTACACAGTGTGATTGGATATCTATAACCATAAAATGAAAGTATATTTTTGTTTGGTCTGTGTAAAACATGCTGACTGTTGCATGAAAGTATACAGTTGATAGAATATACTGTTAGGAGAGTGCGTTCAATCGGAAATGCCCTCAAACAGGCGCTTGAAGAAAATTGGGGTAAAAGTGTCTGAGTGCCGTCTGGACAGTGACAGGAACGCAGAGGGTTGAATGACTGAAAGCTCCTGTATCTGAGAAAAGCACCAGATCAGCTGGGAACTTATTAAATGCTAGAGCACATTTGAAGGGCTGAATGGCCTCAACATGGTTTGAAATATGTGTGATTTGGAAAACGTGCATCTCTACTCCTTCCTCTTGTGTGGTTACACACTGGGGCACTGCTAATTTTCCTGAAACTGGGCATTATTTGGAACACTATCTGGAACATTCCATATTCGGTGTTCTCCAGAATGTTCTCTAACTGTGTGAGGGGTATTACAAAGGCGTGAGAGAGAGAGAGTGAAGCTGTTGCATGCGGCAGTGAGAGTGGTGGAGCATGAGCCTTGGTCGTGCTCTAACAGATATACAGTGAGTGTGATGGAGTAGAGAGACCAATTACCCTGACAGAGCGGAGAAGGTTATTGATGCTTGTCCTGTTTTGCTGGACATTTCTTCAGGCCGCAGATGCTGCACTGAATTTGGTGGTGAGCACAGACCATGATCGGTGGGTCTGGTAGTATGGCCCCCTCTGCGAAGGCAATGGCGCCGCTCTGCACTAGCCCATCCACTATGCACACCATGCACCGTCAACAAACTATCTGCCATGATCGGGGTAAACGGTACAGGGCAGCTCCAAACTGAGAAAGCTCAGCCGTGTGCCCCTTGGCCTGTTAAAGATGGCACCAGTGACAGGGAACACGGAATAGCTAGGGAAATCCTGGCGACTGTGAGTACCTCCAATCGTGATGGGTGGGAGAATCGGGCTGGCATTCAATGAGAGGTGGGTGGGGTGGGTGGTATTTAATGAGGTGAGTTCGATAGGACAGCACCAGGAAACTAGCTGAGCTTCGTACAAACAATCCCTCTGTCACACTCAATGAAAATGACACTGAGACAAATTACTGTTTTATACAGTTCAATGAGCCGAAGACTCTGCTGTCCTCACTCCCAGTTACAAAGTTGCAGAACAAATGCTCATTCAAAACTCCCCATCGCCTGAACTCACAGCATTATTCCATATACTCATAATTCTTCATAATACTGACCGGTGTTGCATGATACTATCGAAATGTCTTCATATCAGCATTCTAAAACCTGTGAACATATCTTTCCATGACATTTTTTCTCAATCTGTCCCTCTCTGTCTCTATCCTGAAACACACATGTTTACAGTCATATGATCCTACTGCATGGAAACAGGCCCTTCGGCCCAGCTGGTAGATGCCGACCAAAATGTGCATCCACACTCACCCCAATTCCCTGCCCTTGCTCCTTTCCTATCCATGTATTTATCCAAATACCTTTTTAATGTTGTTATTGTACCCACCTCAACCACTTCCACTGGCAGCTCAGTCCAAAGGCAAAACACAGTCTGTGTAAAAACGTTGACCCTCAGGTTCCTTTTTATTTTTGTCCTCTCCAAACATTAACAGAAGTCCTCTAGTCCTTGGCTTCCCAAACTTGCAAAAAAAAAATTGAAATATTCACCCTATGCATGGTTCTCATGATTTGATAAGAGGTACACTTCTATATAATCCCCCTCAGTTTTCTACGCTGTAAAGAAATATGTTCTAACCTGTCCAACTTCTCCCTAGAACGCAGACCCTTTAGCTCAGGAAACATCTTTGTAACTTTCTTGTACATTCTTTCTCGTTCAATAATATCCTTTCTAGGGCAAGGTAAACAAACCTGAACACAATACTCCAACTGCAGCCTTACCAACATCCTGTACAACGGCAACAGAACGTCCCAACTTCTATACTCAATGTCCTGATGTAGGCCAGTGTGCCAACAGCCTTCTTCACTGTCCTGTATATCTGCGACTCAAATTCAGACAACCATGCACCTGATTTCCAACATTCTTTTGTTCCACTACACTCCTTAAGGCCCTCTCATTCACCATTAAACTCCCACCTGAATTTGACTTTCCAAAATGAAAGATGTTGCATTTATCTATATTAAACTCCACTTGCTATTTCTCAGCCCACTTCCCCAGCTGATCAAGGTAGTGCTGCAATTTCTGATAATGTTCCTCACTGTAAACAATACCTCCTATTTTAGTGCCATCTGCAAACTTACTAACCTGCATTGTGCACTCTCGTCTATATCATTGATCTAGATAACACACAGCAATGGGGACAGTACGGACCCCTGAGGCACTCCACTAGTCACAGGCCTCCAGTCCGACAAGCATACCTCCACCATAGCTTTTTGCTTTATAATGTCAAACCAATTGCGTAACCAAATTGCCAGCTTACCTTAGAGTCTGTGCGATCTAACCTTCTAGAGCGGCCTTTCATGTGGAATCTTACGAAAGGCCTTACTGAAATCCATATAGATTATGTTGACCGCCCTGCCCTCGACAACTTTCCTGGTCACTTCCTTAAAAAACCCTAATAAAATTAGTAAGGCATGATCTGCCATGCACAAAGCTATGCTGACTGCTCCAAGTCAAACACTGTCTTTCCAAATGCATGCATATCTTGTACCTCAGAACCTTCTCAAGTAGTTTACTGCAAACAGATGTGAAGCTTACTGGTCTGTATTTCCCAGGCAATTATTTGCAGCCCTTCTTGAAGAAGGGCACTATATATTTGTTACCGCCCAGTCTTCCAGGACCTTGGCCCCTGTCTTCTATCACCTCTTGCAGTGCTCTTGGATATATCTGGTCAGGACCAAGAGATTTATCTGACTTTGTGCATTCTAATATGTCCAGCAGCACCTCTACTGTGATTTCGACAGTACCAAGATATGACACTTAACCTCCCAAAGGTCACAAGTCTTCATGTCTTTCTTCATGGTAAACACAGAGGGGAAATTGAGGACCTCAACCATCTCTTGTAGTTTTATACATGCGTGCCTATTTTGGTTTTTAAGGCATCCTATTCTCTCTCTAGTTGTTCTTTTTCTTTACTATAGTGAACTTGGGTTCACCCTAATCGTCTCAGCCAAGGCTATCTCATACTCCCTTTTCGCCTTCCTGATTTCCTTCTTCAGTAAACTCCTGTATCCCCTGTATACCTCCAGGGATTCCCTTGATCCCAGCTGCCTGTACCTGAACCACGCCTCCTTTTTGTTGGTCAGAGCCTCAATATCTCTTGTCATCCAGGGTTTTCTCTTCCACCCTCACTTTCCCTTCACCCTCACAGGAATATATAAACCTTGAACTCGAGCTGTCTCACTTTTACAACCCTCCCTCGTGCCCAATATCCTTATAACTGAAAACAAACTACTCCAATTAACCCCTGCAATCCTCTGTCTAATTCCAACAAAATACGCTTTGCCCCAATTCAGAACTTGAATCTGTGGACCAATTTTGTCTCTCCCATAACTATTTTAAAATTAATACAACGCCAGTCACTTTTCCCAAAAATCTCCCCCACTTTACCACCGTCACCTATTCATCCCTATTTCCCAACAGTAGGTCGAGTGTGTCCATTCCCGTGTAGGACCCTTTATATACTGCTTGGGGAAACTTTCTTGAACAAACTTAAGAAACTACGTTCCATCGAAGTTCTTAACCATCTGGATGTCCCAGTCTATGTTAGGAAAATTTAAATCACCTATTATAACAATCCTAATGCTCCTGCTACTCTCACCAGCTTCCCTGCATATTTGTTCCTCTAATTCCCATTGATGATTTGGAGGCTTATAGTGCAACCACTATAACATCACTAACCCCCTCTTACTTCCTTGTACCATTCACAGAACCTCATCGGATAATATCTCAGTTATTTCATCTTTAAATACTTGTGGGATACTCGCCTTAATCAGAACTATTGGTGTTTCAACTGTTTCCATTTACATCTCTCCCTTGCAATGATTTTCACATCTGCATCAAAACTTGTCAAGGTACAGTGGAGATATGGTGCTGTAACTGGATGGGAGCTGCACATCCTGTCACTTCCAGCAAATTTCCCCACACTGATCTAACACAGTGTTTCCGAAAACTGGAACAACCTGTGTTTATATATGAATAAACCAGTGAGGTCTGCACATCTCCCCACGCTGGACATTTCACCCAGGATTATAGATCCAGCATTGGTGTGGGCTGCACAGAGTTCCATTCTGGACATTGCTGGGTTGTATTCTGCAGTACGCTCGCCATATCAACACAGTGCTCCATCCCGAATGTATAATGGACGGGCAGGTTATGGGAGTTGGATTGTGAATGTGAGAGAACTAAACATCTGGCTATACCTTTATTTTATGTTTTCATTCTTGTTATTGGACCCTTCAAATCCAGACTCATCCTTAGACCCGACCATCTGGATGAGTGATGGTGACTGTTGTTAAAGCATCTGGGTCTGTAACGTGACCAACAAATGGAGCAGAGGCTGCAGAGAGTACAGTCTCCGTAAAATGGAATGAGGAAATCACAGTCTGATCAGCCGTGGTCTTAGTGAATGGTGGGGCAGGATTGAATGGACCACTAATGCAACTTGTTCATGTATTTATGTTTGTTCCAAGCAAACTCCCCTTCTCTCCCAATGTCCCATACTGGTTGGGAGTGAGTCAGCTCCTCCTGTTCCTGCGTAACAGGATCCTGGGGCCTCACTAGCCTACAGATTTCCCTGTGGCCTAGTTTCGAGCAGTTGAGTGACGACCTCCTGTTCCTTTCCCTGTTCCCGTGTCCCAGTCTCAAGCAGTTGAATGACTCCCTCCTGTTCCTGTGTCCCAGTTTCGAGCCGTTGAGTGACTCCCTTCTGTTCCTGTGTCCCAGTCTCGAGCAGTTGAGTGACTCCCTCCTGTTCCCATGTCCCAGTCTCAAGCATTTGAGTGACTCCCTCCTGTTCCTGTGTCCCAGTTTCGAGCAGTTGAGTGACTCCCTTCTGTTCCTGTGTCCCAGTCTCGAGCAGTTGAGTGACTCCCTCCTGTCCCTGTGCCCCAGTCTCGAATAGTTGAATGACACCCTTCTGTTCCTGTGTCCCAGTCTCAAGCAGTTGAATGACTCCCTCTTGTTCCTGTGTCCCAGTCTCAAGCAGTTGAATGACTCCCTCTTGTTCCTGTGTCCCAGTCTCAAGCAGTTGAATGACTCCCTCTTGTTCCTGTGTCCCAGTCTCAAGCAGTTGAATGACCGCCTCCTGTTCCTGTGTTCCAGCCTCAAGCAGTTGAATGACTCCCTCCTGTTCCCATATCCCAGTCTCAAGCAGTTGAATGACACCCTCCTGTTCCTGTGTTCCAGCCTCAAGCAGTTGAATGACTCCTTCTTGTTCCTGTGTCCCAGTCTCGAGCAGTTGAGTGACTCCCTCCTGTTCCTGTGTCCCAGTCTCAAGCAGTTGAGTGACTCCCTCCTGTTCCTCTGTCCCGGTCTCAAGCAGTTGAGTGACTCCCTCCTGTTCCTATGTCCCAGCCTCGAGCAGTTGAATGACTCCCTCCTGTCCCTGTGTCCCAGTCTCGAGCAGTTGAGTGACTCCCTCCTGTTCCTATGTCCTGGTCTCAAGCAGTTGAGTGACTCCCTCCTGTTCCTGTGTCCCAGCCTCGAGCACTTGAATGACACCCTCCTGTTCCTGTGTCCCAGTCTCGAGCAGTTGAGTGACTCCCTCCTGTTCCTATGTCCCAGTCTCAAGCAGTTGAGTGACTCCCTCCTGTCCCTGTGCCCCAGTCTCGAGCAGTTGAGTGACTCCCTCCCGTTCCCGTCTCCCAGTCTCAAGCAGTTGAGTGACTCCCTCCTGTTCCTGTGTCCCAGTCTCGAGCAGTTGAATGACGCCCTTCTGTTCCTGTGTCCCAGTCTCAAGCAGTTGAATGACCGCCTCCTGTTCCCATGTCCCAGTCTCAAGCAGTTGAATGACACCCTCCTGTTCCCATGTCCCAGTCTCAAGCAGTTGAATGACTCCCTCTTGTTCCTGTGTCCCAGTCTCAAGCAGTTGAATGACTCCCACTTGTTCCTGTGTCCCAGTCTCAAGCAGTTGAATGACCGCCTCCTGTTCCTGTGTTCCAGCCTCAAGGAGTTGAATGACTCCCTCCTGTTCCCATGTCCCAGTCTCAAGCAGTTGAATGACTCCCTCCTGTTCCTGTGTCCCAGTCTCAAGCAGTTGAGTGACTCCCTCCTGTTCCTGTGTCCCAGTCTCAAGCAGTTGAATGACACCCTCCTGTTCCTGTATCCCAGTCTCAAGCAGTTGAATGACTCCCTCCTGTTCCCATGTCCCAGTCCCAAGCAGTTGAATGACACCCTCCTGTTCCTGTGTCCCAGTCTCGAGCAGTTGAGTGACTCCCTCCTGTTCCTGTGTCCCAGTCTCAAGCAGTTGAGTGACTCCCTCCTGTTCCTCTGTCCCGGTCTCAAGCAGTTGAGTGACTCCCTCCTGTTCCTATGTCCCAGCCTCGAGCAGTTGAATGACTCCCTCCTGTCCCTGTGTCCCAGTCTCAAGCAGTTGAGTGACTCCCTCCTGTTCCTGTGTTCCAGCCTCGAGCAGTTGAATGACACCCTCCTGTTCCTGTGTCCCAGTCTCAAGCAGTTGAGTGACTCCCTCCTGTTCCTGTGTCCCAGTCTCGAGCAGTTGAGTGACTCCCTCCTGTTCCTGTGTCCGAGTCTCGAGCAGTTGAATGACACCCTTCTGTTCCTGTGTCCCAGTCTCAAGCAGTTGAATGACCGCCTCCTGTTCCTGTGTCCCAGTCTCAAGCAGTTGAATGACACCCTCCTGTTCCTGTGTCCCAGTCTCAAGCAGTTGAGTGACTCCCTCCTGTTCCTATGTCCCAGCCTTGAGCAGTTGAGTGACTCCCTCCTGTTCCTGTGTCCCAGTCTCGAGCAGTTGAATGACACCCTTCTGTTCCTGTGTCCCAGTCTCAAGCAGTTGAATGACCGCCTCCTGTTCCTGTGTCCCAGTCTCAAGCAGTTGAATGACCGCCTCCTGTTCCTATGTCCCAGTCTCGAGCAGTTGAATGACACCCTCCTGTTCCTGTGTCCCAGTCTCAAGCAGTTGAATGACTCCCTCCTGTTCCCATGTCCAAATCTCAAGCAGTTGAATGACACCCTCCTGTTCCTGTGTCCCAGTCTCGAGCAGTTGAGTGACTCCCTCCTGTTCCCATGTCCCAGTCTCAAGCAGTTGAGTGACTCCCTCCTGTTCCTATGTCCCAGCCTCGAGCAGTTGAATGACACCCTTCTGTTCCTGTGTTCCAGTCTCGAGCATTTGAGTGACTCCCTCCTGTTCCCGTGTCCCAGCCTCGAGCAGTTGAATGACTCCCAGCTGTTCCTGTGTCCCATTCTCAAGCAGTTGAATGACTGCTTCCTGATCCCAAGTCTGTGAAAATGGATGTCCTCCTCCTGTTTCTGGGTAACAGGCTCCAATAGCTCTGTGCTCACCTCCTGCCCCTGTGGAATGGAACTGCGGGACTGAATAGCCTCTTCACATTCCTTACAGCTTCTGTTGACTAAAAGCAATTCTCCTGATTCTGTAAATCACCATCAAAATCTGAATGATGTATTTTTGTATTTTGCTCTCAGTAATTGAGCAAACAATCTGACTGACAGAATTCAGAAGCTGAGTAGCCTCCTCCTGTTCCTGTGTTATACACTCAAAAGGCAATAGAGTCTCAGAGATGTACAGTACAGAAAACGATCCTTCAGTCCAGTCGTCTATGTCAACCAAATATCCTAAATAAATCTCGTTCCCCTTGCCAGCACTTGGCCCATCTCCCTCTAAATACTTCCCATTCATGTATCCATCCAAATGCCTTTTAAATGGTGTAACTGTACCTGCCTCCACCACCTCTTTTGTCTGTTCAATCCATACACACAGCAGTCTCTGTGTGAAAATGTTGTCCTTCATGTCCCTTTTTAAATCTTTCTCCTCTCACCTTAAACCTTTGTCTTCTAATTTTGGACTCGCCTATCCTGGGAAAAGACGTTGACTGTTTACCTTATCTATTCCCCTCATGATTTTATAAACCCCTTTAAGATCACTCCTCAGCCTCAACACTTGAAAGTAGCCCCAGCCTATTCAAACTCTCCCTGTAGCTGTAACCCTCCAACACCTGCAACATTATTTTAAATCTCTTCTGTACCCTTTCAAGTTTGACAACATCTTTCCGACAACAGGGAAACTGGAATTAAAGGCAATATTACAAAAGTGGCCAAACCAATGTCCTGTACAGATGCAACGCCTCGTGAAAATGTTTAGACACAAAGCACGGACCAATAAAGGGAACATCACCAAGTGCCTTCTTCACTGCGCTGTCTACCTGTGACAGCACTTTCAAGGTACGGAGAACCTGCACCACAAGGTGACACAGTAGCTCAGTGACGAGCATTGCTGCTTCAGAGCGCAGCGATCTGGGTTTAACTCCATCCTTGAATGACAGCCTGTGTGGAGTTTGCACATTCTCGCCGTGTCTGTATGAGTTTCCTCCGGATGTTATGTTTTCCTCCAACAGTATAAAGATATACAGATAAGGGTAGATTGGCCATGCTAAATTGCGTAAAGTACCCAGGGATGTGCAGGCGAGGTGGATTAGTTATGGAAAATGCAGGCTCAGAGGGATAGGGTAGGGGTTTGTCTAGTGGGATACTGTTTAGAGGGTCGGTGTGGCCTTGATGGGCCGAAAAGCCTGTTTCCTCACTGTAGGGATTCGATAACTTCTATGGAATTCTCCTTGATTGGCAGCTTTCGACAGGACCCTACCTACATGTCTTGCCTTGATATGTCTTGCCAAAATGCTACACCTCACATTTAAATAAAATAAACTCCATCTGCCACTCCTCGGTTCACCTAAACAAAGTCCCATTATAGTCTGAGAGATCATTCTTCACTGTCGACGACACCACCAAATTTGGTATTATCTACAAACTTACTGACCATACTTCATATACTCAAATGTAAATGATTTGTATAAGTGACAAAAGGCAGTGGACCCACTATTGATCTTTGCAGCACGCCACTGGTCACAGGTCTCCAAGTTTAATGAACAAATGTCACTGTCACGCCCTGTCTCCAATATTCAAGAAAAGTTTGGACCTAATTGGCGAGTTCTCCCTGGATCCCAGCCAGTCTAACCTTGCTAACCAGTCTACCATGTAGACCATTTTGGTTTTCTTACTGAATTCCATAAAGTCAACATCCACTGTCCTGTCTTCATCAATCATCTTCGTCACTTCCTCAAAAGATTACACCGAGTCAGTGAGACGTGATCTCCAATGTACAAAGCCCTCTTCAGTCCTTGTCTTTCCAAATACATATCGATCTTTTTCCTCGAAATCCCCTCCAACAATTTAGTCACCATTGACGTCATGTTCACCAATCTAGAGTTACCTGTTTTTTCTTTACTTTCTTAAATAATTGCACTATGTTAGCAGCCCTCCAGTCTTTTGACACCTCACCTGTGAAAATCAATGTTACAAATATATCAGCAAAGTGCATAAGCAATCTGTTTCCTAGCTTCCCGCAAACATCTGGGATACAACTGATCAGGTCCCAGGAATTAGTTCACCTTTATGTGTTTTAAAATGTCCAACACCTCCTTGTAATATAGACACTTTTCAAGGTATCATTGCATATTTCTTCATTCTCTCGCTCTTGTAACCTCCTCCACATTAAATACTGAGGAGAAATACTTGTTTAGTAACCCTCAAATTTGTTGTGGTTCCATAAATAGGTAGCCTTACTGATCTTTAAGGGGCCCTATTGTCTCCCTAGTTAATCTTTTGCCATTGAAGGATTTGTAGAATTTGTTCAATGCCTCATTAACCCAATTTCTAAAGCAATCTCTTGTCCACATTTTCCTGGCCCGATTTCCCGATTGATGATACACTTGCTGCCCTTATACACCTCTCGGGATTCACTTGATCTCAGCTCTGTTTACCTGACATATGCCTCCTTCCTTACCTTGACCATAACATCAATATATCTAGCCATCCAGCACTCCCTGCACCCACCAGCCTTGCCCCTCTCACTAATAGGAACACGTTTGCTCTGGACTCTCTGAAACCAAGTTTTGATGGTCTTGCATTTACCAACCATCCCTTAACCTGTGAATAGGGTATTCCAATCAGCCTTTCACAGGGCTCACCTAACACTTTCAAAATTGGCCTTGTTCAAAGTTAGAACTTTAATGTTGACATCAGGTAATTCCGATTCCATAATTAATTTAAAACTAATATTTATGCATAACAAACTTGAAAGTTAAATAAACACTTCCTGTGCCTCTATAACGGGCTCGAGAGACTGAATAGGCTCATCCTGTCCCTCTGTATTACACTGGAATGCTGTCCCTCTGTAATAGACCCAAGAGGCTTAATGGCCTCCTCCAGTTCTTCTAAACACACTCGAGAGGCTGCATGGTCTCCTCCTGTCCCTGTGTAACAGATCCGAGACACAGCAACCTGTGGATTACGAGCAGCCGGTAAACTGTATCTAATGGAGACCCATTCCTTTTCAGTTACAGAAACACAAACAACACAATGTACTCCAGGTGCCCTCTCAGTGACACCTCATACAGCTGCAGTGACAAATCTCTTTGTTTTGAATGATTCTGTTGGCAAAATGTGCCAATATTCCAACTTTCCACCTTTTCAAGTAGCAACAGGTTAATATGGGCTGAATATCCTTCTCCTATCCCTCTGTAAGGGGCACATAGGGACAGAATTGTTTTGGCCTGTTACTGAGCAGCAGTCGCAATGCTCTGTCTCAAGGTTATGAAAGGATTTGAAAACAGGACATTAAAACCAGGAGTAGCCTCACACTGGTCAATAAGTACCGTACTTTGTTTCAGGTATCTAGAAACTTGCCCACCAGACGTTTTTTTTTTACGCAGCAGATCTGTCATTTTATAACTGCCTATTTTCATAGACAGAGTGGAACATATATAGACCGCTGCAGTGTTCTGTTAATACTCTCATATACAAGGGGAAAAAAGATTAAAAATATTGAAAGATTTATGGTCCATCCCTCAGCAACCTTATCCATTCCGTCCAAAACCAGTAAATGAAAAGTGATGAATTGGTTAACTGAGCCTGTTTGTTCAGTGACTGTGATTAATGCCAATCTCCATGGATTCTAATTATCTCAGTGGAAGCTTTCCATCTTTTAATGATAAATGAGCTCCGTTCAATGTGTCAACCCATAACATGAGCGGGAGCATCACTGACAACACTGATAGGGATTAGCAGATCCAGAGAGAGGGTGAGGAGAGATCAGAATCAGAGAACATTAGACTGAAATATTCCAACAATGGATCAGAATCAGAGAACATTAGACTGAAATATTCCAACAATGGATCAGAATCCGAGAACATTAGACAGGAATATTCCAACAATATACAGGAGCTTATCCGATTATGTTTGGTATCTTTCTGAATTTGATTGGATGTCATTATCATTGCGGATTTATTACGCTCTTCTCATTATTCAATACTTTTATTATCCCTTCCTGGCTATCGTTGGTGTTCCTGGTGAGTGTCACTATCCAGATTTTGTTTTCTATAAACCAGTCATGAGTGTATTATTGTTATTTCATATTGTCTACACTTCCTGCCACTATTATTGTTCCTGTTGAATCTCTCCATCCAGATATTCACTCTACAGACCACTACGAACTACATTAATGAAGGTGTTCAATTACTGTCTCGCTCTCTGTTCTGGTTGTGTTACTCATGGGTCTCTATGTTGATCTATTCAGTTTCAGGGGAGAACCAAATGCATTGTCTCATTGCCTTTACTGTTAAGAGCATGGAGGTCACTGTCGACTGCTCTGGTTACAAACTCCACTTCCTTCAACTGTTTCCAACCCATTCCTGGCCAATATCTGCAGCTGAAACAGTCAGGTCACAACTGTGGGAGATCCCTTTGACTATGAGCTTATTCTTGACACCATGCCCTGAAAATGTCTAACTTGAAATACTCACCACTCCAGAATATATCTCACTGGTTTATTCCATCTGCTGTTTGAACCTTGAGCTATGAAGTACAGGCTTAATGAAGCCAATAATCTGCTACTGATACTCCCGGCTTCAAACCTGCTGAAGCAAATCTGATTCAACCTCACACCAGACTCCCATCCATCTGTCATTCATGTGCACGCGGATGTATATTGCTGTTGTGTCTGGCAATGACTTTATTTTAACATTCTCAAACACCTTAGCTCATCTGTCCATGAAACTTCTCTCGTTCTCTCTCTGTTGATTAACAAAAAGCCTGTTGTTCGTATTTAAAATAGTTTCCTCCATGTGCGTTCCTTCTCAAACAATGAGTTTTACATTCAACCACACACACACACACACACTCTCTCAGTCTCTGATGAACACACACACACACGCGCGCGCGCGCGCGCGTGCACAGACAGAGCAAACCTTCCCACTGTCAGCAGTAAATCTGTTGTGAGTATAGTTAGCATATGATAGTAGAGTTTGCAATACTCTCTATGCTGTGCAGATAGTCCAGTTTACTGAGCAACACACTAGCATGGTCTGCAGATCTCTCCATGCTGGGCTGTCATCTTGTCCCAGTTTATGTTTCTGGTGATGTTCTGTGAAGCAGATTGAGAACTTGATGTAACAAACCATTTCAGCTGATCTGACAATGCCTTTATTCATTGTTCTCATTCTTGTAATTTTACTCTCGAAGATCTCACTTCGCCAGTTAGTCCCACTTCCCTGACGTTTTCCACATATTTCCACAACATCTTTTCAGTTAATTAACTGTCTGTTTCTGTCTTTAATGTGAATCTCTTGTCCCTTTCTTTCTTTCCCTGGCCTTGGGTTTTGTCTCCCTAATGTATCGAGTGCTGGCATTGTGTAGCTCAGAAATAATGAAATGGGGTGTGTCAAGCTGTTGTTCACTTCCTGGTATGTCCCATGTGATGGTCCATGGACAGGCGTGTTTCAGAAGTTATGAGAAACATCCTTGTAACTTGGTCTGTACCTGTGGCTGTCGCTCTCAGGTGACCATACGATTAGTAACAAAAGGAAGCCCACTGAGTAAAGGACCACGCATATAAATTGCCTGACAATGCTGTCACTTTTTAAATAAGAGGTTATTTTCTCCCTTTTTTTAGTAAGAGACCTTAAAGGCAAAACTGCCGACTGAAAACGGCTCAAGTAAATAACTTACGGGGCTTTTACGGTTTTTTAAATAAATAGCAGTAACAATGGCCAGCTGGCACAGACCAGGATTTCTAGGTTTTTTTTATATTGTAGCTATAACAATCACCAAGTGCTTGGGGTCCCAGAAGGGTTGTAAGTTTCAGTAAATTATCCACAGCTGCTATTCTCTCTGGAACCGCACTTGATGGTGTTTCCTCCTGGATTGGAGAACTGTATGCAAGAATGCATGTCTGAATGGTCCTTTTTGCGAAGGGGTGTGTTTATGGGATGTTGATATATTGGAACAGTTCATTAGTAGAAGGTACTGTATCCATTATTCGGTTAAGATTGCCAATAGAAAAATTATTCTAAATTCATCTTCATTTCTAATTGGATTTTCATTAGAGTGTTTAAATATATTGTGTTTTGCTTAATGGTGAGTGGTTTGAATAGTTTGACATCTGGAACACCCAACTCACATCTACCTTTAAAATAAGGAAAGGTTGGCATCCAACCTCCCTTCTTAAAATAGTCTGAGTCAGTCTGGTTGGTCTATAGCAAACTGGGGACTCTTGTCTGGGTCTAAATCGATAATACCAAATTGGGTTTAGAATTACAATCCCTACTGTGTGCAAGCAGGCCATTCTCCCCAACAAGTCCACACCGACCCTCCGAGGAGTAACCTACCCAGACCCATTCCTCTCCCCTATTATTACACATTTACCCTGACAAAGGCAACTAACCCACATATCCCTGAAAACTATGAACAATTTATCATGGCCAATACACCTGACATGCACATCTTTGGATTGTGGGAGAAAACCAAATCATCCAGAATAAGCTCATGCAGACACTGGAGAGTGTGCACCAGGAGGCTATTGGGTTCAAAGGTCGTGTATGGGAGTTGATAGTGTCTTTTTTCTGGATGTTGAATTTGGTTGGTTTAAACAGTATTTTGTGTAAAAAGATTCAGTCCGTAAGAGTTCTCTGGGTGTGGAAAAGTGAAGTTGGCGGTTTTACAAAAGGTAATTTTGGTAAAGTTTTCGGAATTGACAAACAACCTGGAGTTAGCGTTGCGATTGTCTGTGAGAAAATGAGAGATAATTACAGCTATAGATCGGCAATTACGTTTAGTGGAACCGCCATCAGACTCTTTGGAAATGGCTGGAATTCAATTTCAAATGATGGTCTTTGAACCTGAGAAGGAATTGAAAGAGTTTGAATTATGATGAAAAGTAGAAATAAAAGAAAGGGAAACGAAGAAGAAAGAGAGAAAAAGGTAGAAGAAAAGCAGAGAGTTTCAACTTAAAAAGTTAGCAATTAGAGACGAAAGTTGATATAGAAGGCGGAGATGAAGGTAGAATGTCGGTGGGATGAGGAGGATAGTGCGGTTGAGCAACCCTATTGTAAGCAATGGCCTAACGAGGTTCCGTTTAAATGCATCCAGGCATTCTCTAAATTTGATGAGAAGGATGGGGAAGCCTTTTGAATTTCATTTGAGAAAGTGGCTAAACAAATGCAGACACCAGTGACCATGTGAATTTATTTGATCCAAAGCTGATAGGTATTTGCATCCCTATCGGAGGAGGTATCTGGGGAGTATGAGGTGGTGAAGAAAGCCATCTGAAGTGTATATGAGCTTGGGCCAGACACTGACAGACAGCGTTACAGGAATCTCAAACAGGGTCCCTGGTTAAACGCACATTGAGTTTGAAAGGATCAAACAAAGTAATTTTGAAAGGTGGTAAGGGTATTAAAAACAGAGCAAACCTATGACACTCTTAGAAAGATTCTTATTTTGGAGAAGTTCAACAATTCACTTCCTACAGTCGTGAAAACTCGTGTGGAAGAGCAGAGTTAAAACGGCAAGATTAGAAGCTGAAATGGCTGATGATGATGATTGAGTTCAGAAATCAAAGTTTGGTTTCTGTGAGAGATGGAGAAGAATGTGCGAGGTCTTGTTAAGGTTTACAGGCATAGGCCAGGAGTAGCAGGTAAAGAGGTTAGAGCATTAAGAGGTACAGAAGCATGTAATTCTTTTATGCTGAGACATGAGGAGCTATGTCATTCAGAAGGAGTAGTGGAGAGATTAGAAGCGCGACATTATGTAACGTGTGGCTGGAGTGTCCAGTGGAAACGTCAACAGACTTATTCCACAATGGGGAAGGAGGCCTTGAGCTTGGTGTTGGCGTTGCAACATTTCAGATTTACATTGCCAATAACATACCTGAGACAAATCTTTATCACTGATCATAACCCCTTAAAGTTTTTGGTTAAGTTTAGGGAGAAAAATACCAGTCTGGTTCGATTGAGCTTATTATTGCTGCCATTCAGTTTGAAACTATACAGGCGACAGGGTGATAAAACCTAAGTGTGGAGACTTGGATGAAGAAAGACAAAGGCATTCTGTGGCAGGAGTAAAATGACTGAAATCGAAATAGATGTGAATATTTGTATGCTCAGAGTCAATGTAATATATATGCATTTCAGTCTACTAATAGAGGAAGAGTAGGATGTCTAAAATGAATCCACCTTTGTGTATTGATGGATTATTTTATTAAAGATGGAGTTGTGAGGACACTATCACTGTAAAAAGGTTATTTTCTCTTGGGGTTTTCTTTTGAAGAGAGGTGTTAAAGGCAGAGGTGCAGAACTGCTGTCTGAAAACAGTTTAAATAAATAACTGAGATTTTAGGTTTCATTAAAACGGTGGTAACAATGGAAGGGCAGTGGCCAGCTCTCCCAGACCAGATTTCCTCATTTTACTTTTAGCTGCAGCATTCAGAAGCTGCTGGGGATCGCAGAAGTGTTGGATGTTTCAATACATGATCCCCAGCTGCTTTTCTCTCTGAGATCTCTGTTGATGTTGTTTCCCCCTGGATTGGAAAACTGCTGTAAGGATCTGAATTTGAATATATCTTTGTGCCAAGCGGTGTAAACCAAGAAGGTACGGCATCTATTGTTTGTGTAAGTGTTCCAACATATAAGCTATCCCAAAACGTTCTTTTCTTTGATTGTATTTTAACTAAAGCATTTGAATAGATTATAGTTTGCTCAATGTCGAGTGGTTTGACTAGTCACAACATAACTGGAACACACACTTCCCATCTATATTTAAAATAAGGGAAGGTTTGGGTCTAAACGGCCTTCTGGAAATATTTTGAGGGAATCTGGTCTGGTCGAAAACACTTGTAGCGAGGGGTTTCTGACTGGCTTCTGTAATTGAAAATTTAGTGGAGGGGCAGGGGATGTTTTGCTGGAGGTTGTGCTGTCAGTTGCCTCAGACATTCAGGGAGACCTGAGGATTTGGTGACCCAACTCTGGATGGAGCCTGGCGACTGTAGTTACAGCATCTGTGTCTGGAACATGAACAACAAATGGAGCAGAGGCTGCAGAGAGGGGAAGCTCTGAAATAACACAGTGAGTGTGTGTGGGGAAAGGGATCTGCTGTATCCACCCCGGGTTTTCCAGGAACAATTTCCCAAACTCCACTTAACCCAGGATCAAAGTATGAGGGGACCATGACTGAACAAGGAGCTGGTCACAGAGCGGTGTCACCTCCTTCAACACGACCTGCAGCTTCACACCAGGGGCAGGATGGTGTTGCCAAGGGCTGTGAGGGTCACTGTTTCATTCAGCTTCTATGATCCAGAACTTTCCAGGCAAGACTGGGTGACATATCCATCATCTACCAGTATCTGAACATCAATGTTACCATTCGGTGATGGAGGATATATATGGTTGATGAGGTAAATAGATTGTTTCTCTCTCAGCAGGGAGCTGCCGGTTGTATCTATACTGGATAGTGGGATTCCTGATGCATCTGCAAAGTATCCATATTAATGCGGAGATGTAGAGGAACTGAAGGAGCTCTCTCTCACTCCATTAATGTCACAGCGTGCCCATCACAGTACATCATGTGGTGAATACCTACTGTCCTGGCAGAAGTCATGGTCTCTTCATTCAGAAGCAGTCAGCCAGTCCCATCGTCATCGGGTCTCCACGTAGAAAGGAATGAATATATTTTGGATAAAGGCCGTCCCCTTGATGCACGTTTCAAAACACCATCCCCACCACCAATCAACCACATCAAAGTATTCCATGTGTACGGAGAGCAATGGGGTCACTTGGGGTGTCTGGGAATAGACGATCAGGGATGGAGCAAAACCTCTCATGTCTGACCGGGGCTGAGTGAACCCCCCAGTACACAGAATCATTAATCCCTGTAATCCCTCTCCATTTCAGTAGCATACTGCCTTCCATTATTCCTGTAAATGAAATGACAGGATATATCATGATAAATTCCACCTGCCAAACTATTATCTGTTGCCTTGACCTCTCTGAATCTGTTTGCAGACTCTCCACCCTCTCTTGATAATTTATTCTCTTGCTTACCACAGCGACATCACCAAACTCAGCATCTGTATATCTGTTCCATCCTCCTGATCATTCATATAGACTGTAAATAGTTGAGAACCCAGCGCTGGTCACTGTGTGACCCTACTGGTTACGTTCTGTCTAACTGATTGTGACTGGTTTATCCTGAGTACCTGCTTCGTGTATGATACCCAGTCCTCCCCCATTCCTGTGAAACACTGTCGAATGGTTGAATAAGAACAAGGAGCATCTGTGAGGAATCCAACCCCTCGATGACACTGATGTCAACACGGCCTCTGTTCCACTTTCCTGCCATCTCTCCATCCTAAAACTCTAGTCTCTTATTGTAGATTGCGCCACATGAAAAAAAAATCCACTCCATATCTACACATTCAATTACTTATAGAATGTTACAGACCTCAATGAGATCTCCTTTCATTCTTATAAACTCGAGAGTATATGCTTAAACTGCTCAATTACTCTTCATAAGGCAAACACTTCGAATATGGAATCAATCTGATGGCGCTCTACTGAATTGCCTCCAATGGAAACACCTCATTCTGCCGGACCCCCAAATTATACTTCAGTTGCAGCCTCACTAATGCCTTGCGTAGCTACACCAACACTCCCTACCTTTCTACTCTATCCTTTTATAAAAAAAAACACTGAAATTATGCTTGCATTTCTCATTACTTGCAGTACCCGCAGGCAGGTTTTCTGTGATATGTAATCAGACACCCAGATCCCTCTGCACTTAAGCACTTTGAATTTTCTCTCCATTTAGATAATAATTTGTCTTTCTATTATCCTGGCAAACATGAATAGCCCCATATTTATTCCCATTAATTTTCCTTGCTAAATTTTGGCCCATTCACGCAACCTATCCATATAGTTTTAAAATCTCTTGCATCGTCATTCCAAAGTAATTTCCCACCGATGTGAGAGTCATCTGAAAATGTGGCATTGTATTTTCTCTCCCGTCAACCGAGTACAGTAATCCAATCAATGTAAATGGTCGAGCCATGAGTACTGAAATCAATGGCACCCCACAAATTGCATTTGCCAAAATAAAATGACACATTTATTCCATCTGACTGCATTTTGTTGGTTAACCAATCCTCCATCCAAGCGAATAAATTACTCCTAAACCCATGTTATCTGATCTTACCACTTAGTCTTTGGAGAAGCGACACATCCAATACCTTCAGGAAGACCAGAGATGTTCCATCTCTCACGATCCACCTTTTTTGTGACATCTTCAAATAACTCAAGCAAACAATTCAAACTTGATTGTCCTTTGTAAAACCATGTTGACTCTGACGGATTGTGGTTTAATTTTGCAAATGTCCTGAACAATGGACTCTAACAATTAGCCTTAAATTACAATAGTTTATTGTTACACTTTAGTCCCAAATGTATACCATTATTATAAGTTCATCCCTTTCCAAAACCTGCACGTTTTCTTTGAATTCCTATTTAATGGGCACAAGGCTTTAAGAGATCTGCTCCAGTTGCTGTATAAGAGCCATGTGTGGCTGAATGGACTCACCATCCTGTTGGTGTACAAACTCGACGGGCTGACGTCTTTCTGGTGTTCCCATGTTGTCGTCTCCAAGGCCAGAATGACCTCCTCCTGTTGATCCTTTAGAGGATTGGGAGATTATGGAATCTTACTGTTGCTCTCTAACATTTTGATGGGCTGATGGGTCTTCTCATACTTCTCCATCGAAATATTGAACAGTCTCCTCATGTATCCGGGAGATGGTTCCGAGGGATTGATTGGTCTTCTCTTGTTCCCATACAACAGACACGTGTCGAAATTACTTCTTCCTTTCTCATTAAAGAAGTCTCAGATAGTTTTTATCCTTATCCAATTCCCTTGCAATAGTCTCGGTGGGTCTGAATGGCCTCCTGTTATCCCAGTGTAACAATCCCCAGTCACTGTGTGATCTCTTCCAGTTCCTATGTTACAGACTTGAGGAGGCTGAATGGACTGATCCTGTTGCTGTTTAACAGGATACTGGTGCAGCATGGCCTACTGTTACAGGGTTGAATGGCTAATTGGCCTCCTTCTGTAAATGTATATCAGGCTCCAGGGGCTGAATAGCCTCATCCTGTTTTGGTGTAACAGGGTCGAAGGCTTGAATATCCTCCTGTTGTTCCTGTGTAACACACTGGAGAACGGAATGGTTCCTCCACTATCTGTGTAATTCGCTTTACTCGTTGACTACATCTGTCACCTATGTTGAAATAAGGTCACCTTATTTTTTTGCAAACTCCAATGGCTACTGGATCAACCTGATCATCCTTTCGTTATAAGCTAGCACCTTCATTGCAGGAATCAGTTGAGGAAACCATCTCTGAGCTGCTTCCAATGTAACAACATCATTTCTTCACTAAAGAGATTAAATCTGTGCACACTACTCCAGATGTGATCTCACTAAGACCCTGTACAGCAGCAGCAACATTTTACCAGCCTGTTGTACGGTTCCCACCCAGGTTAGAGCTGTCTCAGCTCTCTGGGGGAATATAGAGCATTGTTGGAAAATCATTGTCCTTCTCTACTCCATCAGCATAACGGGAGATCTGGAGAAATTAAAGTTAGAGAAGATCATAAATGATGTGGCGAGATGATCTCTACTATTAATCTCTCCAGAGCCCACATCGCTCAGATTCCACAGAATCTAGTAAGATGGAGCAAACATTGATGGGAGTTATATCTCAAAGTGAAAGCTGCAATACAAATGCTGGACATATGATAAAACAGGAAATGAGATATACACATTTGTGGGTACTGCAGTAATAATGTACTGTTTACATTATATCTAAACTGTGTTAACCCAACTGAATGCTAATGCTGGGAAAATGGATTTCATGACCACGTGCGAGATGGTTTACATGAACATTATGTTGAGCACTGAGCTCGAGATCAGGTTATTTAGGAATTGGTGTTGAGTGATCAGAAGTGCTAATTGAAAATTTTGCTGGAAAGGACATTTTGGGAACAGTGACCACAATGTATTGGTTTTCTTTTATGCTGTTTGAGTACACGACAGTTTTTGTTGTATTTGAAGTAACCATTTGAAATCTGAGTCATGCAGA
The DNA here is from genome assembly GCF_047496795.1 of Chiloscyllium punctatum. NCBI lineage: Eukaryota > Metazoa > Chordata > Chondrichthyes > Orectolobiformes > Hemiscylliidae > Chiloscyllium > Chiloscyllium punctatum. Next base: position 42,279 of record NW_027309889.1, on the reverse strand, counting down.
CCATGAAGGTGTGAGGAGAAAGTGGGGATGACAGATGCTGAAGATCAGTGTCGAAGAGTGTGGTGCTGGAAAAGTACAGTCAGGCAGCATACTAAGAGCAGATAAATCGATGTTTCAGGCATAAGCCCTTCATCAGGAATGAAGGGTATGGGCCTAGGGGGCTGAGAGATAAATGAGAAGAGGGTGCGGCAGGAGGGAGGTAGCTGGGATTACGATAGGTAGATGAAGGTGGGGTTGAAAGTGAAAGGTGATGAAGGGACACAGAACGCCTCATCTACTGCATCCATTAAAGACAATGTGGTCTTCTCTTCATTGGCGAGGCAGGAGGTCAACTTGTAGATCATTTCAGGGAACATCTCGAGGACAACCACATTGAACAACTCCATCGCCTAGTGGCTGAGCACTTTAACTCCCCCTCCCACTCTGCCAAGGACATGAGAGTCCTAGGCCTGCTCCATCGCCTAACCGGAGCCACCAGAAGCCTGGAGGAAGAAAGCCTCATCTTCTGCCTTGGGACCCTCCAACCACAGGGGATCATAGTTGATTTCCCCATTTCCCCTAATCCCACCTTATCCTACTCCAACCTTCCAAGTCAGCACCGCCCTTTTGAATGTTCCTATGTGTCCACCTTCCTTCCTATCAATCTGGTGCACCCTCCTCTCGGACTATCACTTTCAACCCCACCTTCATCGACCTTTTCGATGAAAGGAAGCAGCTTAGAAAAATGCCAAGTGTTGCAGTAAGCCAGTGGATTCAGAGAAATGTAGGACCCAGCAAAGGATGACCAAAATCAGAAAGAGAAAAAGCATGCAAACGGAAGAAAAACATAAAGACTGCTAAAAAGCGTCTATCAATGTATGAAAAAAATAAAAACAAGGTCAAATGTGGAACAGTTGGTGTGCACACAGGATAATTTATTGCAGATTACAGAGAAATCGCAGGGAAAAGAAACAGTTCCTTTGTGTCTATCTCCATGGAAGAATGTCCAGAAATTCTCCCAGAAATACCAAGTGACCATGGGACTTGTGTAAGTAAAGTCTAAGATCATTCTTATCAGTGATGAGGTCATCTTTGAAAAGAAAGCTGGATTGAGTATTTATAAATCTGACAGACTAGATGTACTTCATACAAAAATTTCAGAGGAAGCAGCAATAGACATGTTGATTGCATCGCGGATTTTCACTTTATTTTCCGACACAATCCCGAAAGGCATTTATCCAATCTGGATAAGGTAAAGGTTATAAATATTATCCAACATTTTAAGAAAGGATGAATTTGGAGAATGGTAAACTACGGACCAGTTAACCTGTCATCCGCAGTCAGGTATCTCTTGGACTCGATTACAAAGAACATGTTACTAGATATTTAGAAGGTAAAAACATAACTGGGGAGTGTGAGAATGCACCGATGAATGGAAAACCAGCAGTGGCAAACATTTTTTTGGAATGGTTTGAAGATGATTCTTGTGGACATAGGCAATGAACAACAAATGGATAATGTATAGTTGGATATTCATGAGCTTTTTAAAAGAACTCACACACTGAGCTCATAAGAAAAGTTAAACTGAGAGGTATTAGGAAGAACATATGCAAATGGGAAAGAAAAATTAGGTTTACATTCATGTGAATGTAATTGGAAGATAGAGGATGTCGTACACCAGTTGCATTGCGTGTTAATGAGACTACACTTAGAAGATTGTGTATCGCTCGGATTCCCAATCTAAGAAAGAATATACTGACTACAGAGGAACTGCAAAAGCTATTCTCCACATTAACCCCTAAGTTGGCAAGGTTGTCTGATGGGGTAACTCAGCCTGTAATCTCAAGTTTCGAAACATGAGAGGTGATCGTCGTGAATCTTAGAAACATCGAAAGGACTGAATAACAGAGGGACATGAGGAAGTACAAGTAGGCGAGATCTGGGAGAATCCCACGATATTCTACACGGACAAGTCAAACAGAATAATCAGCAAACAGTCAGTGTCCATTAGAAACCAAAGGGGCAATCTGTGTGTCAAGCGGGAGAATATTGATGGAATGTAACATGAGACCTTCACATATATTTTACTTGGGAGAAGGAGGATGCAGGTACAGAATTCAAGAAGATGGACTGGACAACTCTTGAACAGATTGATGTAAAATACGAGTAGGGATTTGAGGCTTTGTTCTGTACAAATTTGGACCAATATCCATGTCTGAAAGAGTTGTATCACAGGCGGCTGTTGGGGTCAAGGGAGGAATGACCCTGATTGAATATTTTAATTAGAATCTGATCATAGGGGAGGTGCCAGAGAACTGGAGGACTGCTAATACGATTCCACTTCACAGTAAGACTGGGAGAGATAGACCAGGGAACTATAGACAAGTGAGTATTAGATCACTGTTAAGGAAACTACTGGAGAAGATAGGGAAGGAGAAAATCGAACTCCAATCAGAGTCACAAGGTTTGATCAGGGATAATTATCATGACTTTATCAGAAGTAAGTCGCATCTAATGGATTTGATTGAATTAGTTTGAGGAGGTCGATTGTTTAGTTTTGTAAGAAGGTCTCTGACAAATTTCCAGCGGGATACTGAGAAATAATGTAAAATCTCACAATATGAAGGATACCTTGACAGGTTACAAGGAGAAATGTCTTAATGGCAGCAGGCAGAGGGTGGTGGGAGAAGGCTGTTTGTGTGACTGGAGACCAGTGTCCCCTGGTGTACCACAGGGATCAGTGCTGTGTCCCTTATTGTTTGTGTTATTCATAAAAAAAGATGTGAATATGGAGAGGGCTAGGTGGAGAGTGGGGGAGGTGTGATAAGTAACTGTATGTTTGACATAAAGATTGACCGGTTGGTTCGCAGTGAGGAGGAAGGCCTTAAGTTACAGGAAGATGCAGATGATTGGTCAGATGGGCAAATCAATGGCAGATGGAATGTAACCCTGATAAATATGAGGTGATGCACATTGGGAGAAGGAACCAGACAGGGGAGGACTCAATGAATGGCAGCACACTGGGAACCTCAGGGTGTGCTTCTCCACACATCCCTGAATGTGACTGGACAGGTTAATGGGCTAGTTAAGAATTGGACCTTGGGTGTAGCATTTCCTAATCAGGAGTAGATTATAAGAGCAATACAGGGCTTTGGAGTACTGTATGTAGCTCTGGGAGCCACATTCCAGGAAAGATGTGATTGTACTGGAGAGGGTGCAGGGGTGATTCACCAGGATGTTCCCTGGGATGGAGCATATCAGCTATGGAGATAGGCTGGATAAGCTCGGGTTGTTTTCTTTGGAGCAGAGAAAGCTGAGGGGTCAGGGATTCAGAAGGATAAGATTATGAGGGACATGGACAGGGTGGAAAGACAGCAGCTGTTCCTTTTAGTCAGAGGGTCAAGAACAAATGAGCACACTTTTAAAGTGAAAAGTTTGAGGTTCAGAGAGGATTTAAATATTTTTTTCGCCTTGAGGATGTGGGGTTCTGGGATTACTTCCTGAGAAGGGGGATTATCACGGGTAACCTCACAATCATTAAAAAGTATTTGGACGAGCACGTGGAAGTGTCATAACATTCCAGGCTATGGGCCTGGTGTAGGAAAGTGGGACTAATATAGATTGTGCTGTATTTCTGTTGGCACAGAGTCTGTGCTCCTGTGAGCGTATGGTGTGTAAGGTCAATTATTGAGCAGTCTAAGGCAGGAATTGATGGCTTTCTGAAGAGTATATTCACAAGGGTTAAAAGAGTGAACTGTAATAGCTGGTTAAATTATGTCAATGTGAGAAATATGAGAAAACAAGTGCAGTTTCCTGACAGTTTGAAACCAGAGAATAGAGAATGGGAAACAGGGAAATGGCAGAACGATGAAGCCACTACTTCAGTTCTGTCTTCACAGAACTTTCAATCAATACAAGGAAAACCAAGTCTGGTGGAGGAAAATGATAGAGTACATTGAACATAGAACATAGTAAGTAAATGGTTGAGGAGAAATTATTGTGGCTGAAAGTAATGGTCATAGGCAACACTGACGTAGATTTATGAAATGGGAATTATGTTTGAGAAACAGAATGGGAGACAAATGAAAGAGAAACAATGGATGTAAAACATGTGGACTTTTAGAAAGATTTTGGTAAAGCTCCAAGCCCAATTTGCGAAATCAAATCTGAGTGGATTGGGGGCTAATATATGGCTCTGTTTCCAGAATGGGACAGCTGGCAGGAAACGGTGAAAAGAAATAAACAGACTCGTCAAGCAACAGCCTGACATTGTCTGTAAGATATGATTCTGTGAGTATGACCATATCGCAGACACCCCATTACCTACCCCGAATATCTCCTGTCTTATCATCAGGACGGACACAGCAGAAGTGGCGGCACAGTGGGATACAGTTAGAAGGGAATTGCTCTTGGAGTCCTCAACAGTGACTCCGTATCCCATGAAGTCTCATGGCATTACTTTGCACATGGGAAAGGAAAACTCCTGCTGATTACCATGTACCAGCCTCTCTGAACTGATGAATCAGTACTCCTCCATGCTGACCAACACTTGGAGGAAGCACTGAGGGTAGCACGGACGCAAGATCTACTCTGGGTGGGGGATTTCAATGTTCACCACCAAGAGTATCTCAGTGACAGCATTACTGATCGAGCTGGACAGGCCCCAAAGGATAGAACTGCTCGACTGGTTCTGCACTAGGTGGGGAAAGAACCAACATGAGGAAAATACAAACTTGAACACAGCCTTACTAATCTGCCAGTTACAGAAGTATCTGTCCATGACATGATCGGTAAGAGAGACCACCACATAGTCATTGTGGAGACAAAATCACACCTTCACATTGAGAATAACCTCCACCATTTTGGGTGGTACTATCACGTTGCTAAACAGGGCAGACTTCGAACAGATCTAGCAGCTCAAATCTGGATGTCCATAAGGTGTCATGAGTCATCAATAGCAGCCAAGTTGTACTCCTGCATAACCTCATGGCCTCCCGCATATCCCCCTCACAATTGCCATCAATCTAGAGAATCAATATTGGTTCAGTGGAGTGTGCAGGATGGCAGGAACTGCACCAGCCATTCCTGACAATGAGGTGTCAGCCTGGTGAAGCCACCAATCAGGACTACTTATGAGCCAAACAGCATAAGCAGTAAGTAATAGACACAACTCCGTGATCCCACAAGAAAAGGAACAGATCTCAGCTCTGCAGTTGTTCCACATCTAGCCGAGAAACGTTGGGGACAATGAACCAATGCACTGGAGGAAGAGATTCCACAAATAACCCCTTCCTCCATGATGGAAGAGCCCACCCCTTCAGTGTAGAAGATAAGGCTGATGCATTCACAACAATCTTCAGTCAGAAGTGCTGAGTGGATGATCCATTTCAGCCCCCTCCAGTGGTCCTCAGCAATTCAGTTACCAGTCATCAACCAATTCGATTCAGTCCACTCGATATCCAGAAACGATTGCAGATACTGGATACTCCATAGGGTCCATAATCCGACAACATTCTGGCAATAGTACTGACAACTTGTGCTCCATAACTTGCCACTCCCCTAGCCAAACTATTTCAATACTGTTACAACAATGGCTTTTCCTGATTACGTGGAAAATTACCCCAAGTAATCATTGCTCCTGTATGTAAAACGCAGAACAAATCCAATCCGGCCAATTGCCACCCCATCAGTCTCCTCTCGATCATCAGTAAAGTGGTGGAAGGTCTCAGTGTTTTTAAGTAGCACTTGCTCAGCAATGCCCTGGTCAATGACGCCCAGTTTGGGCTTCACCAGGGCCACTCAGCTCCTGATCTCATTACCGTGATTCAAACATGGACAAAAGAGCTGAATTCCAGAGGTGGGGTGAGGGCGATAGCCCTTTAAATCAAGGCTGCATTCGACTATGTGTGGTATCAAGGGGCCTTAGCAACACAGGAATCAATGGGCATCAGGGGCAAACTCCCCGCTGGTTAGAATCATACCTGACACGTAGGAAGGTGGTCATGGTTGATAAAGGTCAGTCAAGTCAGCTCCAAGTCTGTAGGAGTCCCTCGGGCAGTAACCGAAAACTTCTTCAGGGCTACTTCATCAATGACCTTCCCTCCATTTTAAGGTCAGCAGTGGGGATGTTCGCCAATGATTGTACAATGTTCTGCAACATTTGTGGCTCCTCAGATACTGAAGCAGTCCATGTTCAAATGAGACAAGATCTTGACAGTATCCAGGCTGACAAGTGGCAAGTAATATTCAGGCCACACGAATGCCAGACCATGACCATCACCAATAAAATACAGTCTAACCTGCCCTTGTCATTCAATGGTGTTACTATCACTGGATCTCCCAGTGTCAAATTCATGGTGGGTAATCATTGCTCAGAAACTCACTGGTCTCGCCACATGAACACAGTCACTATCAGAGCAGGTCAGAAACTAGGAATACTGTGGCGAGTAACTCACATCCTGACTTCCAAAAGTCTGTCCATCATCTACAATGCATAAGTCAGAAGTGTAATAGGAGACTCCCAATTTGTCTTGATGAGTGCAGCCCCAAAAACACTTAAGAAGCTTTATACCATCCAGGACAAAGCAGCCAGTTTGACTGTCCCTTCATACACAATGCTCCACCATCAACGCTCAGCAGCAGCAGCAGTGTTTTACTATCTACAGGCTGCAATAAAATGATCCACCAAAGATCCTCAGAGACCATCTTCACAACTCCCATGTCTATCTAGAAGGACAAGGGCTACAGATGTATGGGAATACCATCATCTTCAGGTTCCCTCCAAGCCAGTCACCATCCTGACTTGGAATTTTATCACCGCTCCTTCACAGTCACTGGGTCAGAATCCTGGGATTCCCTCCCTAATGGCATTTGAGGTCAACCAAGCAGGTGGACTGCAGCGTTCAACAAGGCAGTTCACCACCACCTTATCGAAGGCAACTAGGAACGGGCAATAAATGCTGGCCCAGCCAGTGACTCCGAGATTCACGAAATAAATAAATAGAAATTAACAGAGGACGGTTGCTGAGGTGTCGCAGGGATCGGTGCTTGGGGCCCAGCTGTTCACAATGCCCTTTAAACATTTGGTTACTGGAATCAGATACAATATATCCCAGCCTGCTGACAGCACTAACGGATGTGGGATTGTGAATGGGTGAGGAGGTTATAAAAAAGCACCGAGAAGACAAGTGGAGTGAATGGGTAAATACGTGACAGATGGAGAACAATGTGGATAGAGGAGACGGTGTGCTCTTTGGTGGAAACGATAAATTGGCAGCCTACCATTTGAAAGGGATTGGTTGAAACATGTTGATCTACAAAGGGACGTATGCTCCTGTTTGTTGTTTCCTTCTGCATAAACCTCTGAGGCCCCTGCAGTGCAGTGAGTTCTGTAACCAGAAGTCAATACTGGGCATGGCATTGGCACGCTGCCCAGTGAACACGGACCCACCAAGTGGGGAGCTGCAACACTGAAAAGGATCTGCATCTCCTTGTACACCAGTTGCTGAAAGTAATATTGCAGAAACAGAAAGCAGTGAGGAAGATAAATGGAGTGTGGATCTTCATTTCAGGGGGATGTGAGTCCAGGAGAAAAGGTGTCTTACTGCAGCTGTACAGGGCCTTGGTGAGATATCATCTTGAACATTGTGCACTATTGTGGGGAGTTTTGGTCTCCTTACCTAATAAAGGACAAACCTGACATTGAGGGAGAGCAGTGAAGGATGACCAGACTGGTCTCTGGGATGACGGGCTTGTTATGGGAGCAGAGTATGGGAGACTGGGCAAGTATTCCATGGGGTTTAGGAAAATGAGTGGAGATCTCAGTGAGATATATAAAACTCTGACAGGGTGAGACAGATTGGAAGCAGGAATGATAATTCCCCTGCCTGGGACTTGTAAAACAAGGGGCCACAGTATTAGATACAGGCAGTCACTCTGCATTGAGATGATAATAAATGTCTGCTCTCAATGACTCGGGAACCTGGGGAATTCTCTCGCACCTGGAAACCGAGACACTGATTATAAATAAGGATTTCGAGACAGTAAAGGGATGGTGGGAGAGCAGGAGTACGGTGTGGAAATGAAGGGCCAACCATCATTATATTGAATTGGTTAGCAAACTCGATGGACCAAACGTACTACTGCACCGCCTATTTTATAGCTTCCCAAGGTTACTCACATTAACGGATATGTATATCATGTGGGGTAAGTGCATTGAGGAGAGTTTTTCCATGAACTAGAATGGGGAGGCTCAATGTGTTTTCCATTCCCAATGTTTCTGTGAAGTCTGTGGGAAAGGTCTGTAAATGCTGTCACAAGCTCTCAGATGTTAGGAAGGAGGTTTCTGCAGGGTCGACAGGACTGTGTTCCCATTCCCTTTTTCCGACATTGATGCTGAGGCTGGGTTTTCTGTCCGGTTTCATCCTTTCAGACCTCGGAGTAGTTTGCTTCGAACAGATCTGTTGGTCAAGTCTGGTAGCTTTAATGAGTTAGCATCAGGTAAAGTTCACGTGATTCTGACCCTGACATCTTCACCCACACTCGTCACTGAGCCATAGATGGTGTTGATGCCAATGACAGACTGAGGTGTTACCCTGGCAAAAAGTTACAGGTTGTGTTTGAATGCAGATCTGCTTCTCCTGCTTCTGTGATCTACAGCACTACGTGAATACACAGTTTCGAGGTGCAATATCTGCAATGCAATTTTGCTGTCTGTTCCCCAATTCTCACTAAGACCCATTCACCCATCAGCCCTGCACTCAGTGACCGAACCTGGTTTCTGATGTGGAAATACTTCCATTTTCAAACTCTTATCCTGCTGAGGGTCTCTCTCCCCGGGTCTTGCTTACAATCTGACACATTCCGCAAAAGCATTTAACTGATCTTAATTCAAATATTTAATTCACCTAAATATTTTTCATTGAGAAATACCAATCTGCTGTGTTTAAAGTGAATGTGTTTCCCCTGTTTCTTTACCTGACCATGATTAAGAGCTCTGTAGTGTCAGTGATGCCAGCCTTATGTAGTTTCAGAGCCAATGAATTCTCTGGAGTCCCAATCATCTTCACCACATTGTATATTTTCTCTTTTGGTTTGATGCCTTATCATTCATGGCTGCCTTGTTCTCCCTTGAGTATGTTTCAAGTTCTTTGGGTTGCATTTCTGGTATTATCTTCCGAATTTATCCCCAGAACCTCCTCCCATTGCTGCTCCATGGTCTTTCCTGCTCAGTTCCCCTTCCAATTAACTCTGGACAGCTTCGCACGCATGTCTTGGTAGTTACATTGCTCAATTATAACCACATTACATCTTGAAAGAGCATTAGATATAAACCGAAAGGAGGAGTTTTGGGAGACGGGACACGAAGAATAATTGGTGGATTTCTTAACTAGATACAAAGGGAGAACGAGAGAGAGGATAGAGATCTGGAGATCTGGAAAATGAGAAAGCTACATTATCGAAAGAAGTAGATGAACATCCCCCAATGTTTTGGCAATGCCTGTGTGCTGTGGTCCTTGGTACAGTGCATGTACAACAGAGTAATATGTTCAAATGCTGAGTCTGATGCCAGAATATTTATCTCCAATAATATGACTGACACTAGCTTTGGAAAGAACCCACCAGGCCAACATATTGAAGTCCCGGTAGAAAGGGGATTAACTGAAATAAGTTGGGACACCAGAATCAAGAATTTGGAGCACACATCCTGGTAAGAATGAGAGATTAGAGTTGGGAATCCCAGAAAAGGAGGGTTCGTTGAGAGGATCAAATCATGTTTTAATGTTTTACCAATTTTATACATCATATGCATCATTTTTCGTTAACTGTGTCTCTGTTGTTTCTTTACAATGTGTTGTGCACATATGAAAAATGTGACTTATCTGCACACACACATTGATTAAACAGTGTATATAAAATAATTTTTCCACCATTGAAACTGTCCTGTTGTTGTGTTACGAGGATACATTAGATTAGATTAGATTACTTAGTGTGGAAACAGGCCCTTCGGCCCAACAAGTCCACACCGCCCCGCCTCAGGCAACTGACTGTGTGGAGTTTGCACGTTCTCCCCGTGTCTGCGTGGGTTTCCTCCGGGTGCTCCGGTTTCCTCCCACAGTCCAAAGATGTGCAGGTCAGGTGAATTGACCATCCTAAATTGCCCGTAGTGTAGGTAAGGGGTAGATGTTAGGGGTATGGGTGGGTTGCGCTTCGGCGGGGCGGTGTGGACTTGTTGGGCCGAAGGGCCTGTTTCCACACTAAGTAGTCTAATCTAATCTAATCTATCCTCGTAACACAATAACAGGACAGTTTCAATGGTGGAAAAATGATTTTATATACACTGTTTAATCAAAGTGTGTGCAGATAAGTCGCATTTTTCATATGTGCACAACACATTGTAAATAAACAACAGAACACCAACTAGCCACCAAAAGACATGATCCACTATCACTATGTTCCGTACATACAGACAAAGAAGGGCACCACTTTGACTGGGACAAAGCAAACACACATACTAAGACAGGCAAGGACCTTCTTAGAGGAATCGTATTATAACCAGAAGTCCATCAATAAACGCATCAATTTAGATCCTGTCTACATTCTCTTTTTAAAAATAACCGGAAATGACATCACCCACTTTAAGAAACCAAGACCTATAAATAGAGAGGTGGGATATCCCACCAGCACTTCAGCAGATACTCTCACTGATGATGTCACCTCGTCATGGTGACGAAACTTCTGAAAACATACCTTCAAGCTCAGCGAACTTACTTGCACAGATATAAATTGTTGTTTGTTGTTTATTAGTGGAATTTAGGAGTTCTCTGTCGCTCACGTTTTGACAGATTATGATGTGAGGTGAGCTTTTCTAGGTGTGTGATTTTAATTAACAGAGGGGTTCGACATTGATGTCATAACAGTTTGGGGCCTTGCCGTGTGGCACTTGGACCGATCTGAACAGATTTGAGATACAGCAGGTCGCAGCAAATTCCAACTCATTGCAATTAGTGACTTTGATCTTCCAATAAAACCAGTGGGAAAATTCGTTTAATTTTGTTACTTGTGGTTGGTTAAATGAAAAGTGAGGGAAATGGCTGTTCACATTACTAAAGAGGTTCCCAAATTTTCCAAGGAAGTTTAGAAAGACAGAAGAAGGAGGACATTTGTTAGAATTAGCAAATAGGTTGGAATTGGGTTCAACCAGGGAGAAAAGGGAAGCTGAAATTGTAATGGAGTTGGTCAAGCATTTTGATGTATCAGAGAAACAGGCAACTGCAGTAGAGTTATAAAAACTTAAATTGCAAATGTGGCAACTGGAGTTAGAAGATAAATAAAGGGATGGAAACAGAGAGAGACGAAAGAGAAAGAGAGGAAAAAGAAAGAGAGAGGGGATTTGAAATTCAGAAGTTGGGAATTAGACAAGAAATTTAAATTAACAGGATGGAGATGAAGGGAGAACGTAGGGATGTATACAACTAGGTTAGTAACTTGCCATATTTCGTTGAGAAAATTGTCAAACCCTTTTTCATTTCATTTGAAAAAATGGCTCGGCAGATGACGTGTCCAGTGAACTTGTGGGTAATGCTAGTTCAAACTAAGCTGATGGGCCCAGCTGGTGAGGTATGTGCAGCGCTGTCAGATGAGGGATCAAGAGATTATCAAGATGTTAAATTGGTTATTTTGATTGGTTATGAATTGGTACTAGAAGCATATAGACAGAAGTTCAGAAAAATAGAGACGGAACCAGGTCAGACTTATATTGAGTTTGAAAGAATTAACCACAGTCATTTTGACAGGTGGGTGCTGGCCTTAAAAATGGATAAGACCTGTGAGGCTTGAAGGGAGATTAATCTGCAGGAGAAGTTAAAAGACTCACTTCCAGAGATAGTAAGAATTCATGTGACTGAATAGGAAGTTCAAGAAGTGAGAAGCACGGCAGAAATGACAGGTAAATATGCATTGTGGAATGTGATAAAATTTAGCTTCTGGCAGGAATTTCATCCTGTGAGGGATAGAAATTGGGAGAAGGGACAATCACACATTACAAAGCGAACAGTAGCTCACAATATTTTACCACAGGGGAAGAAAGAAGCCCAAGGGGGTTGAAAGGTGGTGAAAGGCCTCAGGTGTTCTCACTATAAGGCACTGGAACACATAAAATGACAGTGTTGGTGGTTTAAGAAGGGCACAGGGAAAAAGTTGTTTTCACTGCAGTAAGCTGGGACACACCGTGCTGGGCGTTAAAGGAAGACACTTTGGGGAAAGATGCGGTCGAAGAGGCTAAGCCCAGTGGCATTAGTGAAACTGGTAAAGGAGACCCCAAGTGGAGCCGAGGAGCTGCAGGAAATTGCACAGCCGAGGCAAGGGCTGGGTATGGAGGCAGTGCCTGATCTCTCAAAAGAATTCACCTCTGTAGATAAAGTTTACTCAGAAAGAACAGGGGGAGAAGGACAAGAAGTTATAATTTTGTGAGATAGGGGATCTGCTCAGTCTCTAATAGTTGAGAAGTGAGACGCCGGAAAAGCACAACAGATCAGGCAGCATCCGAACAGCAGAACAATCGAATATCAGGCAGAAACCCATCGTCAGGAACATGGTGGGGGGTGGGGGGGGGGTGCGCAAAGGGGACTGAAAGATAAATACGAGGGTAGTAGCTGAGCTGATGGAAGGGTCATTGGGAAGGCAATAAGATGATGTAGGTGGGAGTGATATGTTGGAGGGTAGGGTGAAGTCGATAGGTGGAAAGGAAGATGTCTAGTTAGGGCAGTCCAAGAGGGCAGTGCTAGGTTGTACGGTTGGATCTGGGAGAGGTTGGTGGAGGGGAGATTTGAAATTTGGTGAAGTCAACATTGATGCGGAACAGTTTGAGGGTTCCAGCTGTCCTACCACTGATAGGAGTCCTATCACCCTCCTCACCGACCTATCACCATCACACCCCACTTGCATCTACCTATCGCCTTCCAAGCTCCCTTCCACCCAGCTCCACCCCCACCCTCCCATTTATTTCTCAACCTCCTTCCCCCTCCCTTACCTCCCACTTTCCTGATGAAGGATTTATGCCTGAAACGTCAAAGCCCCTTCCCCTCGGATGCTGCCGACGTGCTGTGCTTTTCCAGTCCCACACTTTTCAACTCTCATCTCCAGCATCTGCAGCCCTCAATTTCTCTCACCCTCTAATAGGAAGAGATGAAAGTTTTTTTCACTCTTTCTGGCATGTTAATCAAGAGTGTGTTAATTTGTGGAATGGGGACAGAAATTAAGTATTCCCTTGTGTAACATCAGGATGGAATGCCAAATCAAGGTTGGGGAAGTAACAGTGACAGTGAGTAACAGAGTGTCATTTCCAGGAATACAGTTTGTTCTTGGGAACGATTTAGCAGGAGGCGAGGTGGGAGAGGCACCCCTTGTGGTGGAGAAGCCAAAGGAAGACTAGGGAATTGGTGAGTTAAAAGAAAATTACCCAGGAATTTTTCCAGACTGTGTAGTAACAAGATCCCACTGTCATAAGTTACAGCAGGAAGGAAAAACGAACGAAAAAGACAAATGGTTTGATGCTCAGTGAACTGACCCCCTGTTTGATGCAACGGTGCAGGAAAAACCTGAACAGGCAGAGGACCAGGCAGGGGGGTTTAGTCCAGAAAGGTGAATGGACTTACAACAGATATATACTCACACATTCACACACACATACACATGCACACACACAGAAAAGGAATCAGAATATATGGTTGAACGTTATTAACTTAAAGATAGAATCATAAAATTAAAATGGAGACCCCGATAGGTTACTGCAGACGGGAAATGGGCCGAGGTGCACCAGATTGTGTTAGCAGTAACGTACAGTGTTACGGGTAGCTCATAAACTAACTGCAGACAGTCACTTAGGTGTACAGAAGACTCAGGCTAAGGTACAGAAGTGTTTCTAGTGGCCTGGAATGTACAAGGACACTGTTAATTTTTCTTGTACATGACATACATCCCAAATGGTAGGTAAGTAACAGGCAGTAATAAAACCAGAACCTTTCTTGCCAATTCCTGCATTCGAAGAACCTTGCACGTGGGTTATGATTAATTGTGTAGCTCCCCTTTCTAAAGTAAAAGTGGAAACCAATATTTGCTGACTATATTGGATGTGTCTACCAGATTTCCAGAGGCAATTCCATTATTGGAGTGTCAAGGCAAAAAGGGAAGTGGAGGAGTTGGTAGCTTTCTTTACTCGCTGTGGGCTGCCCAGAGAGATTCAGTCAGACCAAGGGTCTCATTTTATCGCTCAGCTATTTAAGGAAGTCATGGATGGCTTAGGCAGACAGCACTTCAAATCAAGGGCATCCTATCCTGAATCCCAGGGAGCCTTGGAAAGTTAGCATCAGACGCTGAAGACTATGTTAACAGCGTACTGTCAGGGTTGGCCAAATGATTGTGATAAAGGTGTCCCATTAAATTGTTTGCCATTAGAGATGTCCCAAATAAATCTACTCACTTTACGTCTGTTGAGTTAATATTCGTACATGAAGTGAGAGGTCCTTTGAAATTAATTAAATATAAATTGACAGGACCGAAGTTGGAAATCTCACACCTGGATTCTGTGTGTGAGGTGAAGGAGAGAGTAGATGGAGTAGGTGAGTTTGCTAAATAGTATCTGAAGAGAACAGCATAGAGTGAAGCAGGTGGCAGATAAAAACTCAGAAACTTTGAAGATTTCCCGTGGGGATGACGTATCAGTATCGCCACCAGTGGTAGGAAATCCCTTCAAAGCCAGGTTTAGTGGCCCCATTCAAATTTTTTAAAATGTGGAGTCAGTTAAACAATCTAGTAAAGATACCAGAGATGACAAAAAAAACTTTATCGAGTATTTCATATGGATGAATAATGCACCAGCCACATTTCAGACTCAGAAACAGAGTTGTGGCCATATGAACAAATTGTGCAGCTTATCTGTATGATGTAGTGATCTTTAGCAAGTGATTGAAAGCACACATGTTACAGTTGGCAGAACATGCTGAACGATTACAAGAAGAAAACTTGGTAATAAACTTAAAGAAAACAGAATTCGCGAAGGTAGAGGTGATGTTCTTGGGACATTACATTGGCCATGGAAGGTTGACCCCATGGAACACAAAGACCGAAGGGCTTTGAGTAATTTCCACAACCATCCTCGAAGAAAAAGGTGCTTCGATTTTTGGAACTGAGTGGATTCTATTGGAAGTTTGTTCCAAACTTCAGCAGCGTATGGGCACCACTGATGGATTTACTAAAGAAGAACACAGAATTGTGGTGGACAGAACAATGCCAGGGGGTATTTGAGAATTTTAAAGCAGGATTAATCAGCGTACGAGCTTTAGCTACACCAAATATTTTGAAACCCTTTGAAAATTGTGTTTGATGCTCGGGATATAGGGGTCAGAGATGTATTGATACAGAAAGAGGATGATGGAATTGAATGGCTAATTGGCTACTTGTGGAAAAAACTCAATATCCACCAGAAAAAAAATAAAAAATCTCCATTATTGAACAAGAATGATTAAGTTTCACACTGGCCTGACAATATTTTAATGTGTATATGACAAACAAATTGTCGGAGATGGTTGTGGACAATGACAAATCTCTCGCATTTTTTGGAATATTTAAAGACCAGAATATGAGACAATTTCATTGGAGTCTTACCGTACCGACTTTAAACTTACAAAATGTACATGCTGTGGCCCCTACAATGTGATAGCAGATGGGTTTTCGCGGATTTAAAGGAAATCAGTGTAGATAAGATTTGACTTATTACAGTGTTGTATTGGTATGCAGAATTAATATGAATGATATAACTGAGATTAATACTTTTATATTTCATATAGTTCGGATTAAGAATTAGAGGAAAAGAAATGTAGCCATCTTTTCAGTCTGCTGGTTCATTTTATTTTCTGAAGCGGGAAGATGTTATGAAAACAAAAACATGTATGGGCACTTTAAGACAGATCGGGTTTTGTTGAATAGAAATTAAAGCCACAGATGCCAGCTAAAGGTCACACTGTTCCACATGTCACCATTAGCTGAGAAATGGATACCTGAGTGTTGGTTGCTGTTTTGACAGACATTCAAATCCAACCAAAGAGTTTAAATAATGCTCAGGATACCAGAAACCAACAGAATTTGAATATTATTGTTTGGACACCTGGACAGCAATCAAATTATGAGAATTATTATATCATGGGGAGTATATAAACCCAGCATTTTGAAAATAGAGGGAGAGCCACTGCCATCCAACAGCAGAGTAACTGCTGTAGAGCAGGAGTGCTAACTGGCCATCTCAAACACTCTCTATCAAAGACACATGTTCATGTAAACCTACTTGCAATAAAAAAAATGACGAAGGGAGATCAGCAGCTGAAAGAGTGAACACAGCGGGGAAGATAGAGACTGTATGGTCTTGAGATTTTAATGTTTCGTATGTGGGTTGTTGGAACAGCATATTTTTACAGAGTTGGAGTCAGATAGTAAGTGGCTAAGAAAAGAGGGGCTTGTACTTGTGAATAGTTGTTGTTTAGAGTTCACTATTAAAGTTAAGAAACTAACTTGATAATTTTTGTTTAAATAGTGGAATGTAGGAGATCTGTGTCACTCTTATTTTAACAGATTACAAGGTGAGGCAAGCTTTTCTGGGTGTTTGGGTTTAATTAACAGAGGGGTTCGAGTCCACCTTGAAAATGTCCATCCACGCTAAACCCATTTCCCTGCAGTTGGCCCATATGCTTCCAGTCCTTTCCTATCCACATATTTATCCAAATGTTTTTGAAATGTTGTTAATGTACCCCCCTCAACCATATCTGCTGGCAACTCATCCACGTACCAGCCCTCTGTATAAAGAAGTGGCCCCTCAGGTTCCCTTTTATTCCTTCCCCTTTAACCTTAAACTGATCCCCGCTAATCCTCGATTCTTTACACCTTGGAAAAAGACTGAGAGCTTAACCTATCCATACCCCTTGTGATTTTATACAGCTCTATAAGGACTCCCTCAGTCTCTTACACGCTAAAGAAAAGGTCCTAGCTTGTCCAACCACTCCCTATAACTCAGACCATTGGGTCCTGGCAACGTCTTTGTAAATTTCTTCTGCACTCTTTCTAATTTAATAACATCCTCCCCATGACAAGGTGACAAAACTGAAGACAATACTCCAAGTGTGGCCTTACCAAAGTCCTGTGTAACTGTAACATAAGGTCCCAACTTCTATCCTCAATATCCTGCCTGATGAAGGCCAATATGCCAAAAGCCTTCTTCACTTCCCTGTCTACCTGTGACTCCACTCTCAGAGAACAGTGCACCTGAACACCAAGGTCCCTCTGCCCACTGCACCCCTTAAGCCCTCCCATTCACCACAAAACTCCTACCTTGATCGGAGTTTCCAAAATGCAAGACCTCACGCTTCTATATTAAATTCCATTTGCCATTTCTCGGCCCATTTTCCACCTGATTAATGTCCTGCTGCAATTTCTGATAAACTTCCTCACTGATCATGCTCCCACTTATTTTAGTGTCATCTGCAAACTTACTAATCATACCTTCTACATTCTCAACCAAATCATAGATAACAAACAGCAATGGACCAAGCCTCCGGTCTGACAAACATCTTTCCACTAAACCCTCTGCTTCCGACCATCAAGCCAACTGTGTATCCAATTGCCCAGTTCCCCCGCATTCTACGAGATGTAACCTTCCTGAGCAGCCTGCCATTTGGAAACTTATCAAAGGCCTTACTGAAATCCATAGAGACTACATCTATCACTCTGCCCTCATCAAACGTCCTGGTAACTTCATCAAAGGTCTCTAAGAAATTTGGGAGGCATGATCTCCCACTCACAAGTCTATGCTGACTGCTCCGAATCAAACCCTGTGTAAGTAATGGGTGCAGTCAATAGTATGCTGTCCTTCATTGTAAGATGATTCGAGTACATGAGTAAAGCCATCTTCCGGCTGTTGTAGAGCCTTGCTGAGAGAGCATTTGGGGCACTCTCTACAGATTTGATCTCCTTTGTAATAAATGATTCCGTTACCACAGACACGGGTGATGGTAACATGGGGAAAGAGTGAAGAAGCTGAGTGTTTAATCTGTAGAGCTGTGAGAGATGAAGAAATGGTGACGCTGAAACACGAGGAGTGGCAGCGATCAGTTATTTCCAAAACAGACATTGATAGGGAGAGAAATTCCATACTTTACCCAGGATTGATTGGTTTGATTTATTGTCACGTGTACCTCAGTACAGGGAAACACTTTATTTATGAGCAGTGGAGGAAGATCATAGTAAGCATGGCCAGACAGATCATAGGGTGGAAATAGACTTGGAAAGAGTAAGGATTACAGGTTACACTGAACAGGACATGCACTAGACAAGATCAACATGAACAAAATCACCATTATTTGAACTTAGAGAGTCCATTCATCAGTCTAACGTGACTTTCCTCATAGTTTATTTGCCTAAATTAACTCTCCCCACGTTATTGTGCAGTCAGCGTGTGAACCCTGTACTGAACATCAGGTTGCTCACAATCCCCAACAGCAGCCACAATACCTCCGTCTGAAACAGGTAGCCATTCCCATCAGCTTCCGCCCTGCATAGAGAACACCAGTCTGTCTTCGTGGAGATGGAAGATGCCTTCTTAAGACTTCACACAAGACATATGGCTTCCCTGCCCACCTCAAGAAAACCATGTTAAAGTCCCACATGTGTATCATAAACAACGGAGCCAAGAGAAACAATGTGGAACAGTCTGTTTGTGGGGCCTCTGCCCCACTTGTTCATCATGTTAGAGCATCAATTAGGAGACAGTGAGGACTGCCAATGCTGGAGATGAGAATAGATCATCAATTGCTGGAAAAGCACAGCAGGTCAGGCAGCATCCGAGGACCAGGAGAATCGACGTTTTGGGCATAAGACATTCATCAGGAATCACCAAAAAGTACCTCATTCTGCCCCCGCGTAAGTGTATTGAGGTGGGAATGGCCTCCTGCTGTTCCTGTGTAAGTGACTCAAGGGAGTGATTGGCTTCAACCTCGTCCGATTGGACAGGGCCAAGGGCCTGACTGATTAACCCTGGTTCCTGTTTGACAGCTCATTGTACTGACTCATGGAACATTGCTGCAGCTTTAAGAGGTTATTTTGTCCGGGTTTCTTTTATGAGAGAGATTGAACGATCGTTACCAAGCTTGCCAGTTAAGACCACTTGAGTAACAGCTAGGGCGGCCTTGTGTTTATTTTAATGCAGCCTGAATGGGTGTGGCCAGCTCTCACAGATTAGGATCTCTGTGTTTTGGTTTCTCAGTAACATCAGAAACTATTGGAGTCTCCACAGAGTTGGAAACTTCAGTGAAAGTCTTCTGGCTGCTACCCTCTCTGAAATTTCTCTTGATACTGTTTTTAATTCTTGGATTGAAGAAATATTTGTGACAATCTGTGTCTGAATATTTCTTTTTGCCAAGGGCTGTGTTTATGGGATTTCCCTATATTGGAACAGTTCATCAGTAATAGTTCCTAGATCTATTATTCTGTTAAGCTGTCCAATAGAATTACGTTATTCTAAATTCCTCTTTCTTTGGTTTCATTTTCTCTTTCGTGTTTAAGTAGATGGTGTTTAGCTTCACACCGAGTAGTTTGACCAGTCACATTGCATCTGGAACAGACACTTTACATTTCCTTTAAAATAAGAAAACATTAGAATCTAGGCTACCGCCTTCAAATATTTTCGAGGGGCTCTGGTGTGGCCCATCACACTAGACTCCTTCCCTTCCTGAGTAATAGGCTGGAGGCACTGAATGGGCTGTCCCTGTTCTTCTCCAATAGTGTCAATGGGCTGAATGACTTCCTCATATTCCTGTGAATCCAGCGTGAGGTACTGAATGAACCCTTGTTTTACTGTGGCAATGTGCAGTGTCAGGCAGTGCTGTTACATGAATGTTACTGATACTTTAACAGCACAAGCCTCAATGGAGTCTGGATCCTGCTAGTTACAGACAAAGACCAGTTCAGCAGCTGACGGGGGACAAAATGTTCTGAACATTGTGGAATCTTCAGTGACCATCCCCACTTCTGATCTTATGGTGGGGAGGGTGGGGAGGGGAGACATTGATGAAGCAGCTGAAGATGTTTGTGAAGAGGAAGCTACCCTGAGGATCTCCCACAGAGGTGACCCAGGACTGAGATGGTGAACATCTTCCTTTGTGCCATGTTTGACCCCAAACACTGGAGAGGTTACTCTGATTCCCATTAAGTTCAGTTTTGTTAAGCTCCTTGATGTCAACAGAAGTCAACCACAGCCTTGATATCGGGGCCAGTCATTTTTACCTGAACCCTTGTATCAACCTCTTTTGTTCACATCCATAGGCCATGATATAGGAGCAGCAAGTGTTTTCTTCAAACAGGTGGCATTGAATGTCAGGATGTCTCTTCTCTAGCGTGTTCGGGGAGCTAGATGACTGAAAATAATTGAAGAGGAGGTGTATGGAAATTGACCTGTCAGAGAGTTGAGGGCTATGAAGAATTGGATATGAAAGAGGATTTGAGATGAAGAACAGATCAGTCATGATCATAACGAAGGGCAAGGCAGGTTTGGGGAGTGAACGACCTGCCCCTGTTTCTGATGCTCTCCCATTCTGTTATTGGAAAGTTAGTGGGTGTTACTTTCATGGATGTTCTGTTGTTGAATGTTGCAGACAGGGAGACCAGAGGATTTTGTGAGCAATCTCTGGGTGAGGTATGGGGCTGTATTCACATTGAATCTGGGTGTACAACATGACCAACAAATGAAGCACAAGTTGCAGAGAGGGGAAGCTCTGTGAAGAGAGATGAGGGGCCTCTTTCGTACCCAGCCTGGGTTTTCCAATTACATTTCCCAATTCACTTCAAACCGTGTGGGACAGTACTGAGGGGCTGAATGGTCTCCTGTGTTTCTGTGCAACAGGTTATAGGAGTAAGTAACCTCCAACTGCTCCTGTCTAGCAGGTTTGATGGGCTGAATGGAACACGGGAACATGGGACTGAGAAGCAGGAGTGGGTCATGAGATACTTTGAGCCTTCTCCACCAGGCACTAAAATTATATACAGTTTGTGGTCTCAGCCCCACTTTCCTGTCTGTGTCCCATTGTGCACTTCTTTATCAGATATTTAACTAACGCAGCTTTCAATCAATGTGAACATAGAGACACGATAATCTTCCACTGAAGAGAATTCCGACTTGAAAGATCCATTCAGAATTATTCGTCATCCCTCTTATAGAATCAGAGAGTCATGCAGAATGGAAACAGACCCATTAGTCCAATCTGTTCACTCCGATCAGATATCAAATCTGATTTAGTCCCATTTGCCAGCACTTGGCCAATATTCCTCCTGTGATTGTACCCGCCTTGACCACTTCCTCTGACTGCACTTTCTGTCCACACACCACTCTCTGTGTGAAATATTAACCTTCAGGTCCCTTCTAAATCATTCGCCCTCTCCCCTCCAACCTATGCTGTCTTGTTCTGGACTCCCCTATCCTTTGGAGCAGAACATGGCTGTTCAGAATATCCATGCCCCTGATGATTTTATAAACCTCTATAATGCTGCCTCTCAACCTCTGACACTCCAGGGGGAAACACCTCAACGTAATCAGCCTCTCCCTAAAGCTCAAACCTCCAGTCCTGGAACATACGTGTAAGACATTTCGGCAGAAAACCGAGTTGAACACAGTATTCTTAAAGTGGTCTCACCAACATCCTGTACAGATGCACCATACCACCACAACTCCTATACTCAATGCTCTGACTGATTAAGGCAAATATGTCAAATGTGTTCAGCACCACTCTGTCTACCTGCAACTCACTGCTACAGGTAATCATGTATGTAAACATCAGAAAGTTAACATGATGGTAGTTCCAGCAGATAGGAGGACCAGTGATACATTAATCATTATTGAGATTAGATTGTGTTGGAAACATGAGCTTAACATGTCAGGAAGGGAAATCAAATCAATGGGTTCAGGATGGTTAATATCCAGAATACCAGATACCCCGGAGTGAGTTACAATCTGGAATCTAATTGAGGGGTTCATGGTGCTTTATATACGAATAACAGATACCCCGGAGTGAGTTACAGCCTAGCCTAGCATCTAATCGAGGGTTTCAGGGTGGTTTATATACAGAATAACAGATAGCCCAGAGTGAGTTACAGCCTGGAATCTAATTGAGGGGTTCAGGGTGGTTTATATAGAGAATAACAGATATCCCGGAGTGAGTTACAATCTGGAATCTAATTGCGGGGTTTATGGTGCTTTATATACGATTAACAGATACCCCGGAGTGAGTTACAGCCTAGCCTAGCATCTAATCGAGGGTTTCAGGGTGGTTTATATACAGATTAACAGATAGCCCAGAGTGAGTTACAGCCTGGGATCTAATTGAGGGGTTCAGGGTGATTTATTTACAGAATAACAGATAGTCTGGAGTGTGTTGCAGATTGGAAACTAATCGGGGGATTTAAGATGGTTTATGTACAAAATAACAGATACCCTGGAGTTAGTTAACAGCCTGGAATCTAATCGAGGGGTCCAGGGAGTTTTAGATACAGAATAACAGATAGCCCAGAGTGAGTTACAGCCTGGGATCTAATTGAGGGGTTCAGGGTGATTTATTTACAGAATAACAGATAGTCTGGAGTGTGTTGCAGATTGGAAACTAATCGGGGGATTTAAGATGGTTTATGTACAAAATAACAGATACCCTGGAGTTAGTTAACAGCCTGGAATCTAATCGAGGGGTCCAGGGAGTTTTAGATACAGAATAACAGATAGCCCGGAGGGAGTTACAGCCTGGAATCTAATCGAGGGATATGTTAACCTTTTTATGTGAAATAACTTGTAACTGGGAGTGAGTCACAAAGTGTACTATTGGCCAAGTGGTTTCAAATCTTGACTCACATAAACATAATACAGTCACAAACTACACAACTTTACTGACTCCCAACTTTCCTTGTTTGAGGACTATCCTCCTCTGTTTTCCCCTTTCACTGAAATTATTAATATACCTTTTATACTGCACTGCCATTCTGGTTAGAGTGCAACCTATCTCTCACATTTATGTTCAATCCTGTTGAAAGATACTTAAACCAACAGATGCACAAATTTCCAGAAAGAGCTTTGTTCAATTGCAGGTGCATTATTTTCTTTTATTTGTAGACAACACACACTTTGAACCCACAGAAGGTCAGTGTGGGATTTGAGAAACCCTTCAATTTGGGATGAGACCTAACCAGGCAAAATTCTGATCCAACGCTGCAAATCTACAATTCAGTGGCTGAGCTCTATCAGGTTTTGCATATTATGTTTCTCTCATATATTAGGAGCTTGGAAAGTAAGGCAGACCTTACTGGAATGTCACATTGTCTCTCCGCATTCACTGTAAACAAGTTCTGGGATTTGCATTTTAAGCACCTTCAAAGAGCTGTCTCCATTTCCTATCTCTGCTAGCATCAATGAATGGAAATGGCTTTTGACACATTGCCCCCTCTCCCTTGCTGAAAGTATTCTTGACACAAATCAGTCAGGCAGACATTTTAGATTTGTCCACAGCCACCATTTTATATCAGCAAAACGATGACATTGAGTTTATAAATAAGGAAAAGCAAGAGAGACTGGCAACATCAATACAGTTTGAAAATATATAAAACATTGAACATGCACACAGAATCACAGACACACTGAATCACACACACAGGGATACAGATACCTTCCAGAAGCTGTCTCCATTTCCTATCTTGCAAGAGAATTCATGTTATGATGATGCATTCGTGCAGGACAGTAAACAGCTTTTGAGACTTTCCCCATTGTGACAGAAATTCAGCCCCAATCTGAAACTTGGAGATATGTAACCGGATAGAAATGAACCAGCAGCTTTCTGTGTTCCTGCTTCCAATGTAACATTTGACCATTTAGTTTATCTTGTCTTCGGTCTAACATCCAACAAGGATCACTACACAGATCCAATAACAGATCCCCAGGAGTGAGTTCCAGACTGGAATCTAAGAGAGGGGTTTAGGGTTTACATACAGCATAAGAGATACCCAGGAGTGAGGGACAGACTGGAATCTAATCGAGAGGTTTGAGGTGGTTTACATACAGAATAACAGATAACAAGTAGTGAGTCACAAAATCACGGAGTCATACAGTCATAGAGATGTACAGCATGGAAACAGACCCTTTGGTGCAACCCGTCTATGCCGACCAGATATCCTAACCTACCCTAGACTCTTTTTCAAAGACTTGGCCCATCTCCCTACAAATCTTCCCATTCATATACCCATCGAACTGCATTTTAAATGTTGCAATTATACCAGCCCCCACCACTCCCTCTGACAGTTCATTCCATTCATGTACCACCCTCTGAGTGAACAAGTTGCCCCTTAGGTCTCTTTCATATTACCTCTCACACTAAACCTATGCCCTCTAGTTCTGGACTCCCCACCCCAAGGAAAAGACTTTGTCTATTTTTCCTATCCATGCCCATCATGATTTTATAAAACTCTATAAGGTCACCCCTCAGCCTCTGATGCTCCAGGGAAAACAGTCCCAGCCTATTCAGCCTCTCCCTGTAGCTCAAATCCTCTAACCCTGACAACCTCCTTGTAAATCTTTTCTGAACCCTTCCAAGTTTCACAACATCCTTCCGATAGGAAGGAGACCAGAATTGCACGCCATATTCCAACAGTGGCCTAACCGATGTCCAGTCCAGCCACAACATGACCTCTCAATGTCTATACTCATAACACTGACCAATAAAGGAAAGCATACCAAACGCTGCCTTCATTATCTTATCCACCTGCCACTCTACTCTCACGGAGCTACGAACCTGCACTTCAAAGTCTCTTTGTTCAGCAACTCTCCCTCGGACCTGACCATTAAGTGTATAAGTCCTGCTCAAATTTGCTTTCCCAAAAGGCAGCGCCTCGTGTTTATCGAAGTGGAATAGAATTGAAGGTTTTGGGGTGTTTTTGAAACATGCCAGTCACACATACATGGAAGTGAGTTACACGTTGGAATCTAATCGAGAGGGTTACGGGTGATTCATATAATCCCGACCGTGGGGAAACAAGCCCTTCAGCCCAACAAGACCACACTGACCCACAGAAGGATAACCCATCCAGACCCATTTCCCCACATATACCCCTGATTAATGCACCTCACCTACACTTCCCTGAACACTATGGGCAATTTTAACAGGGTTTGGACTGGATGATTAATATACAAACTAACAGATACCCAGGAGTGTGATACAGACTGGAATCTAATCAAACGATTGAAGTGGCTAATGTACAGAGTCACTTCAAATTGGAAGTCAGTTACAGATTGGAATTTTATCAAGGGGATTCGGGATGATTTTGTGTGCAATAACAGATACCCCAGAGTGTGTTACAGACTGGAATCTAATCGAGGGTTTCAGTGTGGTTTCTATACAGATTAACAGGTAGTCCGAGTGAGTTACAGAGTTACAGAATCATCGAGATATACAGCATGGAAACAGACCCTTTGGTCCAACCTGACAATGCCAACCAGATATCCTAACCCAATCTAGTCCCACCTTCCAGCACCCGGCCCATATCCCTCCAAACCCTTCCTATTCATATACTCATCCAAATTCCTCTTAAAAGTTGTAATTGTACCAGCCTCCACCCCACTTCCTCTGGCAGCTCACTCTATACACGTACCACCTCCTGCGTGAAAAAGTTGTCCCTTAGATCTCTTTCATATCTTTCCCCTCTCAAACTAAACCTATGCCCTCTAGTTCTGCACTCCCTTATCCCAGGGTAAACCCCGATAATGTCACCCCTCAGCGTCCGACACTCCTGGGAAAACAGTCCCAGCCTGTTCAGCCTCTCCCTGTAGCTCAAATCCTCCAACCCTGGCAACATCCTTGTAAATGTTTTCTGAACCCTTTCAAGTTTCACAACATCTTTCCAATAGGAAGGAGACCAGAATTGCATGCAATATTCCAAGAGTGACCTAACCAATGTCCTGTATAGCCACAACATGACCTCCCAACCCCTGTACTCGGTACTCTGACCAATAAAGGAAAGCATACCAAACGCCTTCTTCACTATCCTATCTACCTGCGACTCCACTTTCAAGGAACTATGAACCTGCACTCCAAGGTCTCTTTGTTCAGCAACACACCCTAGGACCTTACCATTAAATGTAGAAGTCCTGGTAAGATTTGGTTTCCCAAAATGCAGCCCCTCACATTTATCTGAATTAAACTCCATCTGCCACTTCTCAGCCCATTGGCCCATCTGGTCCAGATCCTCTGGGAAACTGAGGAAACCCTCTTTGCTGTCCACTACACCTGCAATTTTGGTGTCATCTGCAAACTTATTAACTGTACCTCTTATGCTCGCATCCAAATCATTTATATATATGACAAAAAGTAGAGGGCCCAACACTGATCCTTGTGGCACTCCACTGGTCACAGGCCTCCAGTCTGAAAAACAACTCTCCACCACCACCCTCTGTCTTCTACCTTTGAGTCAGTTCTGTATCGAAATGGCTACTTCTCCCTGTATTCCAAGAGATCTAACCTTGCTAATCAGTCTCCCATGGGGAACCTTGTCGAACGCCTTACTGAAATTCATATGGATCACATCTGCTGCACTGCCCTCATCAATCTTCTTTGTTACTTCTTCAAAACACTCAATCAAGTTTGTGAGACATGATTTCCCACGCACAAAGCCATGTTGACTATCCCGAATCAGTCCTTGCATTTCCAAATTCATGTACATCCTGTCCCTCAGGATTCCCTCCAACAACTTGCCTACCACCGAGGTCAGGCTGACCGGTCTATAGTTCCCTGGCTTGTCTTTACCGCCCTTCTTAAACAGTGGCACCACGTTTGCCAACTTCCAGTCTTCCAGCATCTCACCTGTGACTATCGATGATACAAATATCTCAGCAAGAGGCCCAGCAATCACTTCTCTAGCTTCCCACAGAGTTCTCGGGTACACCTGATCAGGTCCTGGGGATTTATCCACCTTTAACCATTTCAAGAAATCCAGCACTTCCTCCTCTGTTTCTCTGGACATTTTGCAAGATGTCACCATCGATTTCCCTACAGTCTATATCTTCCATATCCTTTTCCACAGTAAATACTGCTGCAAAATATTCATTTAAAATCTCCCCCATTTTCTGTGGCTCCACACAAAGGCCGCCTTGCTGATCTTAGAGGGGCCCTATTCTCTCCCTAGTTACCCTTTGTCCTTAATATATTTGTAAAAACACTTTGGAATCTCCTTAATTCTATTTGCTAAAGCTATCTCATGTCCGCGTTTGGTCTTCCTGATTTCCCTCTTAAGTATACTCCAACTTCCTTTATACTCTTCTAAAGATTCACTCGATCGATCCTGTCTATACCTGACATATGCTTCCTTCTTTTTCTGAATCAAACCCTCAATTTCTTTAGTCAGCCAGCATTCCCAATAACTACCAGCCTTCCCTTTCAACCCTGACAGGAAATTACTGCCTGGAATCTAATCGCGGGGTTCAGGGTGGTTTATGTACAGAATAACAGATAGCCCGGAGTGAGTTACAGCCTGGAATCGAATCGAGGTGTTCATGGTGGTTTATATACAGAATAACTGATAGCCCGGAGTGAGTTACAGCCTCTAATCTAATCGCGGGGTTCAGGGTGGGTTATATACAGAATAACAGATAGCAAGCAGTGAGGTACAGCCTGGAATCGAATAGAGGTGTTCAGGGTGGGTTATATCCAGAATAACAGATAGCCCGAAGTGAGTTACAGCCTGGAATCGAATCGTGGGGTTCAGGGTGGTTTATATACAGAACAGCAGACACCCCGGAGTGATTTACAGCCTGCTATCTAATCGCGGGGTTCAGGGTGGTTTATATACAGAATAACAGATATTCTGGGGTGTGTTACAGCCTGGAATATAATTGAGGGGTTCAGGGTGATTTATATGCAGAATAACAGATACGCCGGAGTGAGTTACAGTCTGGAACCGAATCGAGGTGTTCAGCGTGGATTATATACAGAATAACAGATAGCACAGAGTGAGTTACGGCCTGGAATCTAATCGAGCGGTTCAAGGAGGTTATTATACAGAATAACAGATAGCCCGGAGTGTGTTACTGCCTGGAAGCTAATCAATGTCTGTTCACTTTAAGATAGGACGGGTTTTGCTGAATCGAAAGTACAGCCACAGATGCCAGCGAAAGGTCAGACTGTTCCAAATGTAACAATTAGCTGGGAAATGGAAGCCTGAATTTTGGTTGCTGTTTTGACAGCCAATCAAATGCAATCAAAGACTTTAAATAATGCTCTGAATATCCGAAGCCAATGGAATTTGAAGATTATTGTTCGTACACCTGGAAATCAATCAAATTATGAGAATTATTGTATCATGGGAAGTAAATAAACCCAGCATTTGAACACTAGAGGGAGAGCTGCTGCCATCCGACAGCAGAGTAACTGCTGTAGAGCAGGAGTGCTAACTGGCCATCTCAAACACTCTCTATCAAAGACACATGTTCATGTAAACCGATTTGCAGTTAAAAAAAATGACCCGGGAGATCAGTAGCTGAAAGAGTGAACACAGCGGGGAAGATAGAGACTGTATGGTCTTGAGATTGTAACGTTTAATATGTGGGCTGTTGGAACAGCATATTTTTTACAGAGTTGGAGTCAGATAGTAAGTAGCTAAGAAAAGAGGGGTTTGTATTTGCGAATAGTTTTTGTTTAGTGTTCACTATTAAAGTTAAGAAACTAACTTGCTAATTTTTGTTTAAATAGTGGAATGCAGGAGATCTCTATCACTCATATGTTAACAGATTACGAGGTGAGGCGAGCTTTTCTGGGTGTTTGGGTTTAATTAACAAAGTGGTTCCACTCCACCTTGTAAATGTCCATCCACTCTAACCCCATTTCCCTGCAGTTGGCCCATATCCTTCTCGTCCTTTCCTATCCACATATTTATCCAAATGCTTTTGAAACATTGTTAATACATCCCCCTCAGCCACATCTTCTGGCAGCTCATCCAAGTACCAGCCATTTATGTAAATAAATGGTCCCTCAGGTTCCCTTTTATTCCTTTCCCTTTAACCTGAAACTGATCCCCATTCCTCCTCGATTCTCTAAACTTTGGAAAAGATTGAGAGCATTCACCCTATCCATATCCCTCATGATCTTATACAGCTCTATAAGGACTTCCTCATTCTCCTACACTCTAAAGAAAAGGTCATAGCTTGTCCAACCTCTCCCTATAACTCGGACCATTGGGTCCTGGCAATGTCCTTGTAAATTTCTTCTGCACTCTTTCTAATTACATTTTATCCTCCCTATAACAAGTTGACAAAACTGAACACAATCCTCCAACTGCGGCCATACCAAAGTCCTGTGTAACTGCAACATAAATTCCCAACTTCTATACTCAATGTCCTGCCTGATGAAGGCCAGTGTGTCAAAAGCCTTCTTCACTGCCCTGCCTACCTGTGACTCCACTCTCAGTGAACCTTGCACCTGAATTCCAAGGTGTCTCTGCCCACTACACCCCTTAAGGCCCGCCCATTCACTGTGAAACTCCTACCTTGATTTGAGATTCCAAACTGCAAGACCTCACACTTCCATATTAAATTCCATTTGCTATTTCTCAGCCCACTTCCCCACCTGATTAAGGTCTTGCTGCAATTTCTGATAAACGTCCTCACTGATCATGCTGCCATTTATTTTAGTGTCTTACTAATCATGCCTTGTATATTCTCATCCAAATCATAGATAACAAAAAGCTATGGACCCAACCTCCAGTCTAACAAGCTTCCTACCATCAACCCAACTGTGTATCCAGTTGGCCAGTTCCCCCAGTATTCTACGTGATTGAACCTTCCTGAGCAGCCTGCCATGTGGAAACTTATCATAGGCCATACTGAAATCCAAAGAGACTACGTCTATCACTCTGCCCTCATTAACCTTCTTGGTCACTTCACCAAAGGACTCTAAGAAATTTGGGAAGCATGATCTCCCACTCACAAGTCTATGCTGACTGCTCCGAATCAAACCCTGTGTAAGTAATGGGTGCAGTCAATGGTATGCTGTCCTTCATTGTAAGATGATTCGAGTACATAAGTAAAGCCATCTTCCTACTGTTGTAGAGCCTTCCTGAGAGAGCATTTGGGGCAGTCTCTACAGATTTGATCTCCTTTGTAAGGAATGATCTCCTTACCACAGACACTGGTGATGGTAATATGAGGATAGAGTGAATAAGCTGAGTGTTTAATCTGGAGAGCTGTGAGAGACGAAGATATGGTGATGCTGAAACACGAGGAGTGGCAGCGATCACTTATTTCCAAAACAGACATTGATAGGGTGAGAAATTCCATACTTTACCCAGGATTGATTGTTTTGATTTATTGTCACGTGTATCTCAGTACAGGGAAACACTTTATTTATGAGCAGTGGAGGAAGGTCATAGTAAGCATGGCCAGACAGATCATAGGGTGGAAATAGACTTGGACAGAGTAAGGCACACGGGATACACTAAACAGGACATGCACTAGACAAGGTCAACATGAACAAGATCACCATTATTTAAACTTAGAGAGTCCATTCATCAGTCTAACGTGACTTTCCTCATAGTTTATTTGCCTAAATTAACTCTCCCCATGTTATTGTGCAGTCGGCGTGTGAACCCTGGACTGAACGTCAGGTTGCTCACAATCCCCAACAGCAGCCACAATACCTGCGTCTGAAACAGGTAGCCATTCCCACCAGCTTCCGCCCTACATACAGAACACCAGTCTGTCTTCGTGGAGATGAAAGATGCCTTCTTGAGACTTTGCACTAGACATATGGCTTCCCTGCTCACCAGTAGAAAACCATGTTAAAGTCCCACATGTGTATCATGAGCAACGGAGCCAGGAGGAACAAGGTGGAACAGTCTGTCTGTGCAGCCTCTGATCCACTTGTTCATCATGTTGGAGCATCAATCTGGAGACACGTAAGACTGCCGATGCTGGAGATCAGAGTAGAGAGTCGATTGCTGGAAAAGCACAGCGGGTCAGACAGCATCCTTGAAGCAGGACAATCGACGTATTGGGCATAAGACATTCATCAGGAATCAGCATCAATTACCTCATTCTGCCCCCGTGTAAGTGCATTGAGGTGGGAATGGCCTCCTACTGTTCCTGTACAAGTGACTCAAGGGACTGACTGGCTTCTTCCTCGTCCAATTGGACAGGGCCAAAGGCCTGACTGGGTTATCCCTGGTTTCTGTTTGACAGCTCATTGTACTGACAAGTGTGATGGTGCTGCAGCTTTAAGTGGTTATTTTGTCCGCGTTTCTTTTATGAGAGAGATTGAACGATCGTTACTAAGCTGGTTAGTTAAGACCACTTAAGTAACAGCTAGGGAGGCCTTGGGTTTATTTTAATGCAGCGTGAATGGGTGTGGCCAGCTCTCACAGATTAGGATCTCTGGGTTTTGGTTTCTCAGTAACATCAGAAACTATGGGGTCTCCACAGAGTTGGAAGCTACAGTGAATGTCTCCTGGCTGCTACTCTATCTGAATTTTCTCTTGATGCTGTTTTTAATTCCTGGATTGGAGAAATATTTGTGACATTCTGTGTCTGAATATTTCTTTTTGCCAAGGGTTGTGTTTATGGGTTTTCCCTATATTGGAACAGTTCATTAGTAATAGTTCCTAGATCTATTCTTCTGTTAAACTATCCAATAGAATTACGTTATTCTAAATTCCTCTTTCTGTGATGTTATTTCTTCTTTCATGTTGAAATAGATGGTATTTTGCTTCACACCGAGTAGTTTGACCAGTCACATTGCATCTGGAACAGACACTTTACATTTCCTTTAAAATAAGAAAACATAAAGGTCTAGGATGTTGCCGTCAAATATTTTCGAGGGGCTCTGGTGAGGTCCATCACACTAGACTCCTTCTCTTCCTGAGTAATAGGCTGGAGGCACTGAATGGGCTGTCCCTGTTCATCTCCAATAGTGTCAATGGGCTGAATGGCTTCCTCATATTCCTGTGAAACCAGTGTGAGGTACTGAATGAACCCTTGTTTTGCTGTGGCAATGTGCAGTGTCAGGCAGTGCTGTTACATGAATGTTACTGATACTTTAACAGCACAAGTCTCAATGGAGCCTGGGTCTTGCTGCACATGGACACAGACCAGTTCAGGAACTGACGGGGGACAAAATGTTCTGAACATTGTTGAATCTTCAGTGACCATCCCGACTTCTGATCTTATGGTGGGGAGGGTGAGCGCGGGGAGACATTGATGAAGCAGCTAAAGATGTTTGTGAAGGGGAAGCTACCCTGAGGATCTCCCACAGAGGTGACCCAGGACAGAGATGATGAACATCTTCCTTTGTGCCATGTTTGAGCCCAAACACTGGAGAGGTTACTCTGATTCCCATTAAGTCCAGTTTTGTTAAGCTCCTTGATGTCAGCAGACGTCAACCACTGCCTTGATATCGGGGCCAGTCATTTTTACCGGGAACCTTGTCTCAACCTCTTTTGGTCACATCAATAAACCATGATATAGGAGCAGCACGTGTTTTCTTCAAACAGGTGGGATTGAATGTCAGGATTTCTCTTCTCAAGAGTGTTCGGGTAGCGAGATGACTGAAAGTATTTGAAGAGGAGGTCGATGGATATTGATCTGTCAGAGAGGTGAGGGCTATGAAGAATTGGGTATGAAAGAGGATTTGAGGCCAGAAGCAGATCAGCCATGATCTTCGTGAAGGGCAAGGCAGGTTTGGGGAGTGAACGACATTCCCCTGTTTCTGATGTTCTCACATTCTGTTATTGGCAAGTTAGTGGGTGTTATTTTTATGAATGTTCTGGTATTGCATATTGCAGTCAGGGAGACCAGATGGTTTGGTGAGCCATCTCTGGGTGAGGTATGTGGGCTGTTTTCACAGTGAATCTGGGTCTACAACATGATCAACAAATGGAGCACAAGCTGCAGAGAGGGGAAGCTTTCTAAAGAAAGATGAGGGGCCTCTTTCATACCCAGCCTGGATTTTCCAATTACATTTCCCAAATCATCTCAAAGCATGTGGGACAGTCTTGAGGGACTGAATGGTCTCTTCTGGTTCTGTGCACCAGGTTATAGGAGCAAGTGGCCTCCAACTGTTCCTGTCTAGCAGGTATGAAGGGCTGAATGGCACACAGGAACATGGGACTGAGGAGCAGGAGTGGGTCATTAGATACTTTGAGCCTTCTCCAACAGGCAGTAAGATTGTGGCTGATCAGGTTGGGGTCTCAGCCCCACTTACCTGTCTATATCCCATTATCCGTGACTCACTTCTTTGTCAAATATTTAACTAATGCAGCTTTCAATCAATGTGAACCTAGAGGCACGATAAACTTCCAGAGAAGAGAAGTACGACTTGAAAGGACCTTACAGAATTTTTCATCATCCTTCTTATAGAATCAGAGAGTCATGCAGAACGAAAGCAGACCCATTATTCCAATCTGTTCACTCCGATCAGATATCAAATCTGATCTAGTCCCATTTGCCAGCATTTGGTAAATATCTCTCCTCTTTCAGATACTTTTTAAATGTTCGATTGTAACCGCCTTTAGCCCTTCCTCTGACAGCACTTTCTGTACACACATTTGTGAAACATTTATCTTCAGGTCCCTTCTAAATCAATCCTCCTAGCCTTCAACCTCTGCCCTCTTGTTCTGGACTCCCCTACCCTGGAGAGCAGAACGTGGCTGTTCAGAATATCCATGCCCCTGATGATTTTATAAACCTCTATAATGTCACCCTTCAGCCTCTGACACTCCAGGGGGAAACACCTCAACCTAATCAATCTCTCCCTATAGCTCAAACCTCCAGTCCTGGAACATTTCTGCAGAAAACCGAGTTGTACACAGTATTCTTAAAGTGGCCTCACCAACGTCCTGTATAGATACAACATACCACCACAACTCCTGTACTCAATGCTCTGACTGATTAAGGCAAATGTGCCAAATGTGTTCTGCACCACTCTGTCTACCTGCGACTCCACTTTCAAGGAATAATGCACCTGCACCCCTATGTCCCTTTGTTTCACAACACGCCCCAGGACCTGACCATGAAGTATATAATGTCTGCCCTGATTTTCCTTCCCAAAATGCAAAGCTTCATATTTATCTAAATTAAACCTCATCTGTCCATCCTTGCCCCATTGTTCCATCTAATTGTGGTCTTGTTGTACTCTGAGATAATCTACTACACCACCTTTCTGATGTCATCTGTAACCTTGCTAACTATTGCCCCAATATTCACATCTAAATCCTTTACATTAATGATGAAATGCAGTGAACTCAGTACTGATTCTTACAGCACACTGCTGCTCACAAGCCTCCAGTCTGAAAAATATCTCTCTTCCTTCACGCCATTTGTGACTAGCTTCCTCTGTATCCCATGTGACTGAAACTTACTAATCTGTCTACCAATCAGAATGAAATACTAGCTATGAAGGCCCGGCTGAGTAGGTTAGGTTTATTTTCACTAGAAAAAAAGAGATTGAGGGGGGACATGATTAACGTTTGCAAAATCATGAAGGTATGGCCAGGGTGGATAGAGACCAGCTTTTTCCCAGGTTGAGGGATTCAATAACGAGAGGTCGTGCTTTCAAAGTGAGAGGTGGAAAGTTTAAGGGGGATACACGCGGTAAGTACTTCACACAGAGGGTGGTGGGCATTTGGAACGCGTTGCTCGCAGAGGTGGTGGAGGCAGGGACGGTAGATTCATTTAAGATGCATCTGGACAGATGCATGAGTAGGTGGGGAGCAGAGGGATACAGATGCTTAGGAATTGACCGACAGATTTAGACAGTACATTTGGATCGGCTCAGGCTTGGAGGGCGAAGGGCCTGTTCCTGGGCTGTAAATTTTCTTTGCTCTTTGTTGTTTAAAAGAGCACCTTGCTGAAGTCCATACAGACAATGTCTACCAAACTGTCTTCATCAATCTTCTTTGTCACCTCTTCAAAAACTCAACCAAATTAATGAGACATGATTTCTCATACAGAAAGACACGTTGTCTACTCTGATCAGCCCTTGCCTTCCCAAATGTATGTAAATGCTATCCCTCAGAATCCCCTCCAACAACTTACCCACCACTGACATCAGGCTCACCCGTCTATAGTTCCCCGGCTTTTTGGGTCACTGTTTCCTTTTCCTGTCCCACTACTCCACTGCTCACAACAAATGTTAAATGTAACCAGGTTGGTGATGTGGCCGATGATATCGGTCTCAGACTGGGTCAGGGTCAGTTTTAGGAACAAGTCAGGCTCGTTTCTTTAATCTGCTAAAATAGCACATTTATGATCCAGAGCAATGTTACTCAAACTATGATGGAAAGATGAATGGGAAACGGTTTGGGTATTGCAATTATATAATCAATATTTCCCTTTCTAAAAATGCTGACACACACACACACACACACACACACACACACACACAAACACACACACACATACACACGCACATGTACACACACACACACACACACAGACACACACATGCACATATACACACACACACTGACACACACACACACACACAGACACACACTGACACACACACAGACACACACACATACACACACACACTGACACACACACGCACATACACACACACACTGACACACACACAGAC
The DNA here is from genome assembly GCF_047496795.1 of Chiloscyllium punctatum. NCBI lineage: Eukaryota > Metazoa > Chordata > Chondrichthyes > Orectolobiformes > Hemiscylliidae > Chiloscyllium > Chiloscyllium punctatum. Next base: position 6,616 of record NW_027309889.1, on the reverse strand, counting down.
ACACACACACACACTGACACACACACTGACACACACACATACACGCACTGACACACACACGCACATATACACACACACACTGACACACACACACACACACAGACACACACACTGACAAACACAATTTTAACTTGAAAGAACTTGGTCCAAATATTATTGGAACTCATGACAAAGAAAAATTGTGAGATTGTCCAAAGCATTATTCTGCTTCTGAAGATATTGTACTCACACAAGCTACTAGCAATGGGATTTCATCCTGGGAGAGTTTGGATTGGGCTGAACTCCCTTTGCTTTAGGCAGTGAATAGATTCCACTGAATTCTGGTTCGGGATCATCCAAAGGGTAGCACGGTGGTTAGCACTGCTACCTCACAGCACCAGGGACTTGGGGTCGATTCCAGACTTGGGTGACTGTCTGTGTGGAGTTTGCACATTCTCCCCTTATCGATGTGAGCTTCTAATGGGTGATCCAGTTTCCTCCCACAAACTGGGTAGGTTCGGTGGATTGGTCATGCTAAATTGTCTGTAGTGTTCAGGGATTTCTAGGTTATGTGAATTAGTCAGGGGTAAATATAGGGGGAAGGTTGGTATGGACTTGTTGGGTCGAACGGCATGTTTCCACACTGCAGGGATTCCATAAAAATAAGAATGGTAACGATGACTGTAGAGGTTTTTTTTTAGCTCACACACATTGCTGTGATGAGGAACAATGAAGGAGAGAGAGTGCAATAGACCATTCCTTCTCAGGCAGATTACATTTTCTCCCTCTCTGAGTTGAATCACACAGTAATGTCATCCTTTCCCAAACTGGACCATGTGAGGTCTCCTTGTACATTATCCAAACTGTGTCTCCATCACATTCCTGTTCCATGTAGGTGCATCATTGCTGCTGTCACACACAGAGCAATACCCTGAGCAGAAAATGGCCTTGGTCGATTTGAAATATGTTTACATGGCCCTGCGTCATTAAAAAAATAAAATATTTAATGTATTCAGAATATCTGTGTTAAAATGCATGTATTTTTAAATACAGCAATTGCTGGAAAAGCTCGGCAGGTCTGTCAGCATCCAGATGCCTTTTACATGCTGTAGTTGTACCAGCTACCACCACTTCCTCTGGCAGCTCATTCCATACACACACCACCCTCTGTGTGAAAAGGTGCTCTTTAGGCCTCATCAAAACCTTTCCCCTCTCACTTTCCACCAATGCCCTCTAGTTTTGGACACCCCTAACCTGGGGAAAAACCCCTGACTATTCACCCTATCAATGACCATTTTGATTTTATAAACCTTTACTGCTGCGAAATGTGACCCCAATCAACACGAATGGATGTACTTTCAGTCATCCTGGGCCTAAATTCTGAAATTCAATACTGACACCTCTTCCTTCTCCATCAAGTCACAATTCTAAATCCATTTTAATCAGTTTGTTCAGATGTATCCTGAGACACTTCTGTGGGATTTACACCTGGATCTTTGTGCCCGGAGGCAGGGACACTAGCATCACTCAGCAATACCCATAAAGCTGGAACATTATTCTCCTGTGTGTTTGTTCATCAGCCTGTCCTGACATGCTGGGACATACCTCTGCAACAGGCAGGACTTGAATCCAGGCCTTCTAGCCCAGAGCTAGTAACACTACCACACAAGCACAGGAATTGGAATCAAATCCAGAGCTCTGGCTCAGAGACAGGGACACTACCCACAACACTACCATATCCAGATTTTGGGTCATATTTTAGTGCCCACTTTTAGCTTAGTGTAGATTTATTATAATCAGGTTACCATTACTGAACCACACAAAACACTTTGTATTGTTAAACAAATGCAAGATATTTGTCTCAACTGTAGGATATTGAGGGTACGTGCCGTGCCATTGAAATTAACTATAAACATCTTTAATTGCTATTATCTGTAGTCTACAATATTAGGGAAAGAAATCCTGCAGACACACTCTGTCCAATGAAGGGTCTCAAATAGATATTTATTACTGAACACCAGAGACGAAGGAAGAGCTTAATTTCTGACCCCAAAACACCGATCACTCTTACCCAACTCTCACGTGCGACTCCCCTTTTCCTGAAACCATGAAATGACACCAGGCCGCTGATTACTGTCCAGCCTCTCCTCCCCACTGACTGTGTCTGCAATCTGTCTCTCCTCCCCCTAACCACACAAGGCAAACCAAGCTCAGGGTCTTTGTGAAACTCAAGGCTGGTGTGTGCAGGCACTCTGGAGAGGGGGATGGGCATTTTAAAATTGAAGGGGGAGGGTGAGGTGACAGTAATATCACTCACTGGGCTGAGGGGTGGCGGATGGAGTTTAGTTTGGATTAATGCGAGGTATTGGATTTGGTAAATCAAACAAGAGCAGGGCCTATACAATTAAAAGAAGAGCCTTTGGCAGTGCTGTAGTACAGAAACCTAGGCCGTCAGGTTTAATTCTTTAAAATTTGCATCTCATATAGATAGTGTGGTTAAGAAGGTGTTTATCACACATGTCTTCATAGGACAGAACTTTGAGTATCAGAGTGGGGATGTCATGTTGTGGTTGTACAGGACATTGGTGAGACCTCTTCTGGAATATTGTGTCTAGTCTAGTCACCCTGCCGGCTCATTCCACAGGCACACCACCCTCTGGGTGAAAAAGCTGCCCCTTAGGTCACTTTTAAATGTTTCCCCTCTCACCTTAAGCCTATGTCCTCTAGTTTTGGACTCCCCGTACCCTTAGAAAATACCTTGACTATTCACTTTGATATTACTGACGTTGATATTATTAAGCTGGAGAGGATTGAGAATAGATTAACATGGATGTTGCTGAGAGAGGAGGGTGTGAGCTATAAGGAGAGGCTGGATGGGCTGGGACTTTTTTCACTGAAGAATATGAGCAGTAACTTTACAGAGGTTTATAAAATATTGAGGGTTACAGAGAAGTTGAAGGGCTGATATTTTTTCCCTAGAGTTGAGGATTCAAAACTGAGGGATATTTTAAGGTGAGAGGAAAAAGATTTACGAAAGTCATTAGAGGTAATTATGTTCGACAGAATCTGGCTTGTGTGTGGAATGAACTTCCAGAGGAAGTGGTGAAAGCAGGGACAGTTACAACGTTTAAAGGACATTTAGATCAGTCCATGGATAAGACATCAGTTTGGATGGTGCTGTGAGCAGCTGCCCTTTCCCTCCCCATCTCTGAATCCCTGTTGGTTTTCACCCTCTGTCAATGCCTGTGCAGTGGCGTGTGGAGGCCAGCAGAGGGTGGCATTGCATCACTTTAAGCACCACAGAGACTGCCAGACCTGCCCCACACAGAGACACACAGATACACACACGGGGATGGTTAGGACACAGCGTGAAGCTCATCTGGTAACTTAAACTAAACATTACAAAATGCTCAATTCGCCTCGTAAACTGCTAAAATATGAGGGACAGAGAACTCCCAAATTCCACTGTTTAAATAAAATCATCAATTTATTTTTCACTCTGAAAGTGAACATTTTACATGAACTATTCACAACTCTGGGACCCTCTTTCTCTTAACTGCTTATTACCCGACTCCAGCTCTATAGCAATATATTGTTTCTGGGTCTGCCATCCTCTCATATCACAGGAGCTTGTAAGCTCTCAGTTCAGAACAGCATTCCCTCTCTCTTAAAGGTACAGTACACCCTTTCAACTCCATCACACTGTACCCTGATGAATATCGATAAGTGGGACCTAACCGGATTTCTCTTGCTCTGTGGTTTGTCAATATTTCATTCGCTCCGTCTGGTGTGTGTCAGGACTTTTGTTGCTCCATTGACAGCATGTCATTATTAGACTCTGTCCATATGAATATATCAGTATTTCACTTGCTCAGACTCGTAAGTTTGGGGCAGGATTTCAGTTGTTTCATGGGGACTGTGACGCTATAACAATCTCAATGTTTGTAGGTGGCACCGAACCTGGAAGAACTCTGAAGTCTATGGAGGAGAGTGTGGAACTCTAACAGGACAATCACACGTTGCTGCAGTGTTCATGTTTATGGCAGATGGGGATCAGTGCAGAGCAGTGTGAGGTGATGCACTTTGGTCGGAAAGACAATGAAAGACAATTTAAAACAGACTGTGCCATTATAAAGGGGGTGCAGGAGCAGAGGGCTCTGGGTGTATATGAGCACAGATTGTTGAAGATGTCAGGACAAGTGGGGAGAGCACTAACTATCACAGACTAGTTTCAGTATCTGAGCTGTTTACAGGGGGAGGTATAGGAGGGAGTCTCGGTGCTCCCTTCCTAGGAGGTGGTGGTGACGATGTGTTGTGAGCCCACCCTCCTGCCCACCGAGACCGTGGGGATTCCATTTGTACCAGCTCGACACAAAAGGGAGATGGCATCAGGGCCACAGCTTCTAAGTTGTGCCGGGGGGAAACGGAGCTGCCAGTGGGTTTAAAGTGTGAATTGCCCTTCAATGAACATTGCTCCTTACTCGGTCAGTGGGACGTGGATGTTTCAGAATCTCCGCACGAGGCGTCCCGGTTCTCTCCGGCTCGTACCAGGGTCCTCCCCAGATGGCGGGGGGAGGGGGGTGAGGGAACGGATATCGGGCACTCCACCACTCGGATAGGCCCTTTCTGTCCTATTCCAGGCTGTTTCTCCTGGAATGGGAGGAAGAGAGGGAGGGAGGGAGTGGGTGTGGTCCTACTGTTAGTGTGGGTGTAGGCGGGGAGGGGGGCATGGTGAGGTGTCCGGAGGGAGTCAGTCCACAGTGTTGTATCCATGCAGTGTTATTAGTGTGGGGGTGAAGTGGAGGGAGGAGGGGAGAGAGAGACAGAGAGACAGAGACAGAGAGAGAAGGTGCAGCATGAGGCAGTGAGTGTGGTGGACCATGAGCCTTGTTCAGGGGTCGGTGCTATAACAGATATACAGTGAGTGTGAGGGAGCTGAGAGAATACGGTGACCCTTATCCTGACAGAGTGGGGAAGATTATTGATGCTTGTCCTGTTTTGCTGGACATTTCTTCAGATACTGCATTGAGCTGGGTGGGGAGCTCAGACCATGCGCGATGGGTCTGGTGGTTTGGCCTCCTCTGGGAAGAGAATGGTCCCCCTCTGTACTAGCCCATCCACCAGGCCCTCCGTGCCCCTGTTGACAAACCAGTTCATTGCCCCTTCTGCCAGGCTCGTGACAAACCATAGTGTCAGTGCCCTATCTCAGCCGAACTGTGCAGGCAGCTCACCTGAGAAAGATTAATCATGTGCCCATTGGCCTTTTAAAGATGGCCCCAGTGTCAGGGATCACAGAATATCCAGGGGCATCTGGGTGATGGGGTGTACCTCCAGCCATGAAGGACTCCATTTACAAAGCTGGAGAACAAATGCTCATCCAAAACTCTCCATCATCTGACCTCACACCAATATCCCTTTTTCCCATCTTTCCTGGGAAGACAGGCTCATGTTACAGGATGTTATCGAAGTGTCCACATTTCAGCATTCTGCAACCTGGGAACACATCCTTCCATGACACTGTCTCTCAGTCTCCCCCTCACTGTCTATACACCAAACCCCTCCCATGTCATGATATTTAAACTGATTCCCCCGCCTGGTCTCTCTGGCAGTGATGTTCAAACTCACAACACCCCCTTGTCAGGGCAACAATGGAGATATGGAGCTGTAAATGGGTGGGAGCTGTACATCCTGTTACTTCCAGAACGGGCTGCAAGTTTCCCCGCGCTGGGCAGGGATCGAACACAGTGTTACTGAGCAATGTACTGGGGTGGGGTACACAGTCCTACATGCTGGGAGGGTAACTGCTCCTGGGTTACAGATCAATGTACTGGGGTGGTGTACACAGTCCTACATGCTGGGAGGGTAACTGCTCCTGGGTTACAGATGAATGCACTGGGGTGGGGTACACAGTCCTACATGCTGGGAGGGTAACTGCTCCTGGGTTACAGATCAATGCACTGGGGTGGTGTACACAGTCCTACATGCTGGGAGGGTAACTGCTCCTGGGTTACAGATCAATGCACTGGGGTGGGGTACACAGTCCTACATGATGGGAGGGTAACTGCTCCTGGGTTACAGATCAATGCACTGGGGTGGGGTACACAGTCCGACATGATGGGAGGGTAACTGCTCCTGGGTTACAGATCAATGTACTGGGGTGGGGTACACAGTCCTACATGCTGGGAGGGTAACTGCTCCTGGGTTACAGATCAATGCACTGGGGTGGGGTACACAGTCCTACATGCTGGGAGGGTAACTGCTCCTGGGTTACAGATTAATTCCCGTGCGATCACTGCACATCCTGCTGTGCTGGTCAGACTATCTGCGGTTTATAGATAATGCAATGATGTGGTCAGTGCAGCTCCCCACGCTGGATCGATATGTGGCCTTTGCACAGTACATCATGTTGGTGGGATGGATAGGGGGGGAAGGTCATGGACAGGGCAAGGAATTCCTCGGAACGTTCTGTCCCCAACATTCTATAACTGACATTCCCCGGAACGTTCTGTCCCCAACATTCTATAACTGCCATTCCCCGGAACGTTCTGTCCCCAACATTCTATAACTGACATTCCCCGGAACGTTCTGTCCCTGACATTCTATAACTGTCATTCCCCGGAACGTTCTGTCCCTGACA